>NW_027527551.1:1754855-1788671 GCF_008692635.1 Crocuta crocuta | reverse complement strand
ATCAGTGTAATGATAATATAAATATATCATAATGAGTATAAATACTTATATCATCATCATATTATCATTTTAAGTATAAAAGGATGCGAAATTATTTATAAAGTATGATAATGATAACAGTAATATTAGAACAGTGCAAAAGAAAAAGGAGCTAAGGGGCACCTGGATGTTTCAGTCTGTTAAGTGTTCCACTCTTATTTCGGCTCAGGTCATGGTCTCACAGCTGTGAGATCAAGCCCCACATGGGGCTCTGTGCCTGATTGAGATTCTCTCCCTCCCTCTCTCCCTCCTCCTCCCCATAAAAAAAAGAGCAAAATATTAACACAAATTATATTTGGATACTTGGACTAAGTTTTTCCCGGTTTTATTTCTATATATTTTCTAACTGCTCTATAACAAACATTTTATAATAATAAGCAAATTATTTTCTAAAATATTTTAAAAATCTGAGTATTCGCAGACTCAAAGAAATATGCAACACTGACCCTTCACTTTCTGCAAATTAGCTAGACTTTGCTAAGCATGTATTATAGGACATGCCCAGACCAAGTACTTTACAGTTATTACCTTTTAATCTCGAACACCTCCCTATGAGGAAGGCCTAACAGATGAGAAAACTGAGGCACACAGGGGCTAAGTTAACTTGCCCAAGGTTACAGAGCTAGTAATTGGCTGAGTGCGCCATGAACCCAAATGGTGTGTCCCAACATTCATCCTCGTACCCAGTATGCAATGAGACTCTAACACCAACAGTAACTAATGCAACCCTGGTAGGTTCCTTAGCTTCTCTGGGCCTCAGTCTCCCCACTTATGATAGTACCTAATCAATACAGTTGCAGTGAGAGACTTAACACAATGCCTGGCACACAGGAAGCAAGCACTCACTGTTAGCTTTGGTCATTTCTAAAAAAGAACCATTGCCTTTGGCCACGAGACTGGACCTCCAGCAGGATGGGCATTCCACAGGGCCTCCTGAGAACTGTCATATTAGGCGTCTACATCACCGTGAGGTTTCCATGCCCGGTTTTAAATGATGTGATTTAATGACTATTCACTGTCCTTCACTCTCTCTTTTCCAAAACTCTGATTTTCACCCAAGCACATAGTTATTAAATGTATGCATCCAATCTTGGTTCTTTGGAAACTCCATGTCAAAAATGGCAGGGTAGAATTTTAGTGTCCTTGTCATTCACCTAGAAAATAATTGCACATTTTGTGGATTTAATGTTGATGATTTAAAGATAGTTTCCCGGGGCACCTGGGTGGCTCAGTCGGTTAACTGTCTGACTCTTGATTTTGGCTCAGGTCATGATCTCACAGTTTCATGAGTTCAAGCCCCGTATCGGGCTCTGCACTGACTGCATGGAGCCTGGTTGGGATTCTCCCTCTCTTCTTTGCCCTTCCCCCCCACCTCTCTCTCTGTCTCTCTCAAAATAAAGAAACTTCAAAAAATTATTTAAAAAATAAAATAAAATAAAATAAAATAAATAAAGATAGTTTCCACTGGGGCACCTGGGTGGCTCAGTCGGTTGAGCATCTGGCTCCTGACTTCAGCTCAGGTCACAATCTCATGGTTATCAGATGGAGCCCCATGTCAGGCTCCACACTGAGAGTGGAACCTGCTTGGGATTCTCTCCCTCTCCCTCTGCTCCCTCCCTGCTTGTGCATGCGTGTGCTTGCTCTCTCTCTCTCTCAAAATAAATAAATAAACATTAAAAAATAGTTTGAAGATAGTTTCCACTAGCTACGCTTTCTCAAGGGCCTGGATGGGTTTTCAGTTTCCAGGCATCTTGCCTTCTCTACAGCAGAAACTCAGGCTGACAGATACTCCTGTGTGCAGGGAAGCAATCACCGCTGTAACTGACGCGTGAACAGGAAAATTAAAATCATGAATGATGCTGTGATTTTTAAGCAGGATAATTAGCTTGTTAAAGATCAGTTTCTAAGAGGTGGAATCTCACTGTGTTCAAGTCCAGTATCAGACAGAATGGAAACATGAAAAACATTTGGGCATGAGGTGAAACTGGCTGAGCCTCTCTTGCTTGGTATTCACAGACGCTAGTGATCACAAATAAAACACTGCAGGCCCATGAAAGCAGTCTAGAAGAGCGCATTAACAGAGACAACTTCAAAGACACTGGTAACGTTCTATTTCTCCGTCTGGGTGGTAGGCACAGGGGCGTTCATCTTATTAATCTTTAACGGTACCTAAATGTGATATACTCTTTTGTATGCATGATAGATTGCATAATTTAAAAAAAGATCAGAGTGCAATGCAAACTCAAACTTTAAAGTGAATATTAGATAGCACATAAATTTGAGGCAAGGAACCCTTTCTCTCTTCATTTAGGATTTATAAACAACGTTTATAAGAGTTCATAAAATTTCAGACTACAAAAGATTAAGGACCATCTAATCTAATGGGTTTCCAACTATGTCCCAGAAAAAATTTTTTAAAAGTCCATCTTGCATGGACATACCATCAACTCCTTATTCAGAGCTAGCAGTTTTCTTAGCATGGAAGCTCATTTTGTATATCGGAAGAATGCCCTAAGTCTTTCCATATCTGACATCACCCCTGGTACTTCCTTTCTTTGATTTGAGAGTCTCTTTCTCATCACCTAAATTGCTTCAATAAAGATACAGATTTAATTTGTGTCTGCATTAAATTCAGAGAGAAACTTACAATGTACCTTACAGAGACCTATTCTATTCAAAAGGCAATATGAAAATCCACCATTCTTACTGGAACTGTTACTGAGTGGGAAGAAATCGGCACCTTGAAACACCAGCCAAGGGAGGAGCAAACAGCTAATCATGCCTTAAGCAATTATGGTCAGCAAGGGCAGGCCAAGGGAATGAAGCATTCAAATAAGATAATAGTGTGCAGGGCAGAGGACATAATGGGAAATCTTTGTACTTTCCCCTCAGTTTTCCTGTAAAGCTTAAATTGCTCTAAAAAATATCTTAATAAAAAAGAAAAATAAAACAAACAAAAAAACAAAAAAATTCTTTAAAATAAACTAATAGAAAAATTCTCCTTCTTTAGAAAATGTTTTCTAGGATGTGGAATGTACCAGAATGTAGAAGAGCCATACGTGCCCCTGGGAATGACTGATACACACCCACATGAGTCTTTGAAGGATCTAACTTACTCACAGAATAGTCCTGAACACGGGACTCACTTGCTCAGTCATACAGTTGGCTACAGGCCAAGGACCTGTATAACCATTAAAAAAAAATCAATTTCACAGGCTAACAGGCATGATGGGAGCCATAGTTATACACACTGGACTCCAGACGGAGCTGGGCACCACAAGCTATGTAAACGCTAGCACTGTGATCAGTGTCTGCTAGCTGGAAGCAAGAGATATCTGTTGTTAAATCACCAGAGTATATTTATGTCAGAGTTAAAAACTCATATTCGTACAACTGCCTAAATTATACTTGTTCCACACTCTTTTCACGTTTAACTATCTTTGAGCCAATGAAAAGCGAGATATAAACAAAACAATGACATTTTAAAGTAGTAATGGCACCGTAACTCATTGTATTTACTTTTAAATAAATCACTAGATTTCTCTATCAACTTTGTCTCGGCAGCTGGGAACCACCATGGTCCTGACAGATACTACAAATTAAAGGTAAGCCCAAAAGTCCTAGGCACTGAATGAGAGGAACCAGCCTAGTCTCTCCTTCCCACAGACCCAGCCATGTTCTTGCTTGTCACACGGCCCCGCCCACCTCCTCATCCAGGATGAGGACACCGGAGAGGGCACCCGAGTAAAGGCAACAACTCTATAAGTAGCCAGGGACACCTACACCAGGGCTCCTCAGATCCTATTGTGTAAACGAATCACCAACAGTGATTGTCTTGTTAAAATGCCAATTTGGATTTGGGGTGAGGCCTGAGATCCTGCACTTCTACAAGATTGCAGGTGATGTCCACGCTGCCGGTCCTCGGTCTGCACTCAAAGTAACAAGGACCTAGACATTTAGCCTGACAAACACAATAATGAAGTAAAAGAGAAAGCAAGAAGGTAACATTCCGTTCCTTGCAACCCTGAGATTGGGAAGGTTCCTGACCAAGGTAGTTGCTCATCACTCCTCTGAGAACATATGTATGTATTTGCACTAAACCCCTGTTTTCTTCCTAAGCTAGCTCAGGATGGTTTCTGTTCCGTGCAACCGGAAGACATTTGACTAGAACAGACACAAAGGGAAGTATCTTCACCCCGGAAAGCCACTGTCTGTGCCATTCTGTTTTGTCTTGTTTTAAAAAGGGCAGTCTTTTAGCAACAGGCAAATAAATACATGAATTGTGGTTTAAAATAAAGCAGCAGCACATTGACGTGCTTTCTCTTTGAACAATGATTTTTCACTTAACTCTAAAGGAATGGTCCAGACCTGGAAAGACGTTCCAAGTAAAGAGGACACTAATTCCATGGTGACCTAAGCTATGACCAGCCATCCCATACACCCTTCTAAATCACAGGCCCTCCCTGGGCCCAGCTGAGACTCAGTGAGAGAAGACAGGAGGTCTGTGGTACTACCTGGATCTCAGGATTCTGCTATCTCTGTTTGGCTTTCTCCTTTGTTTCTATATAGGTTTTGCTCAATATTCTCTCCGTCATTATTGCCAGATGCCTTTGGAGTTTTCTTCTTTACCCAAGGACCTAGAACTATCATCTTATCCTAAAGTCTTTAAGTCATTCTAGCCAAACTGTGGCCTTACAACCCCAGTGCCCAAACATTATTCTTACGGATAGTGACATTAAAGTGCCTGAAAGGTCAGATTCTTTTATCCAACTCATTCATTAGCCTTGGTTCCTGCCTAAAACAGCAACTCTAAACCTATATATGGGTTTCAACTGAAAAGTGCTTTATAATTCTAACACTGAAGCCTGCAGGGGACACCTTTGCCATGAAGTCCATTATTTAACCTCAACAAAGTCCACTAACCAAACACTCCAACCACCATGCTGCATCTAAGTCAAGCGATAGTTCTTTGATTCACATGAAAATAAAAACATTTGTACAGTGGACCTTATAACTTTAAACTATAAAAATGGGTGCCAAGTTCCTGTTGAGGATCATATTCCTTTTTTGCTCATATTCTGGTTTTTCATCCCCATCCAAATATGAATGAATCAAAAAGGATAAAGGAGAAGTTCGGAGGGAAGCAGGAGACTAATACCAAACATAAATCAATAGTGTGACTGTGACAATAATACAAGCGATACCATTTTATTTATAATCTGAACTCTACCTACTTCCATAAAGGATTTAAAATGGCTTAAAATAAACGCATGTACAGGATCACTGAAATAAAGAAAAGAAGAGCTAATCCACATGGAAGAAAGAGGAGACAACTACCAGGAAGTAGAGATAAGAGTTATTGTAACGAAGCACTAATTTTGGCTCTGAGGTTAGGAAACCAAAGCTAAAGAGGAAACATGATAGGTCGTGAATTCTCAATTTTGTAAACATGGAAGCAGATGCATTTGTCAGAAGGAACGTCCATTTTCTACTGCAGAGCTCAAACAGGGATCTATGGCATAGTCCCTCCATAAAGTAAGTTAGAAATAAGGAATGGTGATTTCGGCTGAAGCCAGGTGGCCATTTCTTCCTTTGACTGTTGTTAGAAGCCAAAGCTCAGGTACTGAAACGCAGCTCAGTAAAGGCATATCTGTGCGTGGCTGGGTTAATATACTGTATGTGTGTGTGGCTGGGTTAACCCAGTCTAAGCAAGCTGTTGATTGGTGCTAATATAAAAAAGGGAAGCTCTTCGAGAATCTACAGCAACTGATAACTAACCTGCTCTGCAAATGGTCTTCCTCAAGGAAGGATTCAGGCTGCTGGTGAGCATGTCAAGTGCAACATACAGGTACTATCAGCTGATGTTTTGTTAGGGAAATGAAAGGTCTTGACTTGAATTCTTAGCAGAAAAGGGGCTCTCACCTTCCATAATGGCTCCTACAGGAAAGACTCCTATTATTTTCCAGTAATAAACTTTACATGCTAAATGGTTACTGAGAGATACCAATCCAAAGTTCTGAACGACAGAAAGAAACAATTTTAGTCTAGAAATTTAAGTGTAGGGGTTATCTTATGGCTAACTCGATCACAAAAACATAGTTCCAGTAAAATAACAAATTCTAAGAGAAAATATATCCTGTTGACAACTCTCCGGATAGCTAGGTCAATGGAAGTACTGGATGAACTTAAATATCTTATAGGGAATAAGCATAAAAAGAAAAACAAAAGCAATAACCACCACAACAAAACCCTGGAAAACGTCTTCCAAAGATCCTAACTTCAGGTGTGGAGTATTTAATGCTGAAACATTATTTCATAACTAGCCACCTCATAAGCCCAGACTGTCTGGGTTTACGACAGTGGCATAGACGGAGGAGGGGCCTGGCTCCTCTTTGGTCTGGCAGAAACCAGGCATCTAACCTGCTTTAAAACAGAAGAGGGACATTTAACTATAATTTAAAAAGGAGAAATACCAAGGCACAGCTTTGCTTCCTGGATTTTAAAATTGAAATGTGATCTGCCCAAAGGTTATTATTACTCACTGCAGTTGGGCATTAGGAAATGATGTGGTACGAGGTTGGGAGCAGAATTAAAAGTAGGATTAATGACCTGGGAATATGCAGTAATACGTGTCTCTCTTCTCTACGTTGCAAGACTACAAGCCCATAAATTCTCCTGAAATGTTTCTTTCAGAGAGAGAAATCCAGTGTTTTAGGAAGAAAAGAGGCATATGGTTTCAGGAGGATGTCCATCCAACTAATTTATCTGTAATATGAGTAACCAGAAGGAACTCTGTATCAGAAAAAACTTAGGAACAGTATCACTACTGTTACTAATGATATCAAGAAATTTGTATGTTTCTTTGCAGTTTGCAAAACATATTTTCATCAATGGTGTTATTTAGCTCTTCACAATAACACTCTGAATCAATTATGGTATTTTCCCCACTGGGTAGATGAGAAGATTAAGACAAATCAACTAACCTGTCTGAGATCAATACACACAGGGAAACAGCTGGGCCAGAATTAAAACTCAGCTCTCCTAACTCTACTTTTTTATCATAGAGATGAGAGCCCACTTCTCTTGATACAGTCCAAGCAATATAGTATTTTGTTTTTAATCTTCTCACAGTGCAGAGAAAAAAAATTTTCCCATGCAAAATCGGTGGTCTCTAACTACCTTATCTACAGGTCTTTAAAAAACAAACAAAAAACCAAAAAAAACTCCCAAACTTAGGCGCTGAGATCATTTACAATACATAGTACTAGTAAGTAAAAATGTAGTCTAGTCTGTTTTTCTCATAAACATCTAAGGGCTGCCTTTTCGTTGGGGTTTAAGTCCTTATTTGAGTCCTTACTGGCTATTACTCCAAACATGTATGATGATTTGACAATAAGAATTAAAGCTCTTAAAAACAGATCAACTGCTTGGGAATGTCTATCAAAAATTTAAATGTGCATTAACACAGCAATTCCTGTTCTAGGATTTTATGTGAAATCAGGATAAGTGCATCAAGCTGTAAAGAATGGGATGTTCCTAACAGTTTTGTTCATATCAGTAGATTACAGGTGATCTGCTTTTTCTTTCTCTCTCTCTCCACTCCTTTCTTTCTCATTTCAGCCTTTCTCTTTCCCTAGCATGTTCTTGCACTGAAATAAGAAATAAGCTGGAACATATTCCATTTGACAATCTTTGTTCTATGAAAAAGAATTAAAAGTTTAAAGGTAAACACAGAGACTGACCTAAAAAATCAAATTGAGTTTCATGCATCCATGCAAAACTTTCTTCCTAGGGAGTCCAAGAAACACTCAGACTGTGTCTCCAGGGACAAGATTAATCGATCTCCCTGTCTCTTTATTCCCTTTGTAGAGAAGTGCATCTTCCAAGACAGAGCTCACTGTCTTTCTAGATTAAGTGTGACTTATCTATCTATCCTTCTTTCTCTACAGTGCTTTGTTATGGCCAGGGGTCACAGACTCAAATGTCTCCAGGGATCAGTCAGAAGCCATGTGGGTTTAAGACCACAATAGGGAGTGATGGGGGTTGAGGCAAAATGAAGAGTTCCTACTTGTCTAAATGGGCAGCTCCTACTATACTTAGCAAATAGTTCCCATGTGGGAACGCATGTTCGGTGCTGCCAAATTTTCCACTTGTCAAAAGACGTATGAAACTCCAATTTTGATGTGACTCTCCCAAAGGCAATATAGTTTGTTGTCTGTTGGGTTTTTAAAGAAAACGCTATGTGAACCAAACAAAACACTTCTGCATGGGGCTCCCCTTCATAACATCTGATTTAGAGGTCAGTCTGAAAGCAAAAAAAATCCTAACAAATGAGCCACACCAGTTAACTCTACAAATAAACACATGAATGCCATGGACAGAGAAGGCCACTTTTCATAACTTGAAGATTTTCCCCACTGGCTAGTCTCCATGAGCCCCTCCAGATCCACTCTCCCCCACTTTTCACCTTGACCTATGCCCCAGGAATCTACTCTCCTCTGACTACATCTCTTGGCTCCCTGCTCCCTGGGATCCATTTGGGTCATCCAATGGGATGGTCAGCAGGAAACTGAATGGAGGGAAGAGAAAGGTGGGCTACTTATCTGCCTGGCTCCTGCCCTTCTGGATTGCTTTGGCAGTGACTATGATCCTTCCCCGATGGCCACAGCTCCTGTCAGTGACCCTACCCTACAGCTAGGAGGGTAATGACTTTCTGTTGTTGTTAACTCTAGGATGCTTGTGGATTTCCCTGACCCCTGCCTACAGCTTGGTAGCAGTTACTTTATTGCCTCCATTTCCCTTTCAAGGGAGCCAGGTCTTCCCTGCCAGGACCTGACCGATCCATCTTCTCAGGTCACATACCATGATCTAGTTATGATACCCAACAGAGGAGATCACAATCACTCCCTTCCAGACATGTGAGTCTAATTCCATAAAGGAAAGAGATCTGATAGAAAGGCACCCTTGACTCTATTTTTTTCTAGATTGAAAAGATATTATTCCTTGAACCCTACCCGAACTCTGGTTTCTAAATCATAGTTCTGAATTACTAAAATCCTTAGATTAGCAGTCCCACTCTCAAACTGTTAACTTGGAGGGCAAAAACCAGTATCCTCCCACTAAAACTACAATTTGGAAACCATACAGACTCATGGGGCAAAGATCTTTTTCTTCTATCTTCCTAAAATGTCCACATAGGACAGTTAACAATTTTTAAATAAGATTGAATGAGATGTGCCACTAAGATATGTTATCATGAAACTTTATTCCCATTTAACCCCATTAAATACTTTTAGGTGTTCTGCTTAATACAATTATCTAAATACCCAAGTATCATTCACTTGAAGTCTATATTAAGAAGGACATCAGACTTTCCCTCTATTCCTCTTAATATTGTTCATTGACTCCTTGTATTGTAGTTAGGAATGTAAAGACTTTGGTCCACATTACTAGATTTTTAGTTCACTTAATCATTTATTCAATAAATATATGCCCTATCTATTGATTGATCGATATTTAACACCAACTATATATTCAATTGGACTCTGAAACCATGAACATATGAGGACCCTGACCTCAAGGAATTCAACATCTATGTTACTGTGTATTTAAAAGCACAATGAGTAACACTCTAGCGGAGATGTGTTCAAATGTGAGAAGAACTTCAGAGAAGGATCTGCTGAGTCAGTTTGTAAGGCTAACAAGGCATGACATAAGAAGTGACCTTAGTGTTGGAGAGAGATGTCGCCAGATGGAAAAGAGGAAGTCACTGCAGATGGATGGAAAACATGTGCAAAACACCAAAGAGCGAAAGGGGCAAGTTTCACAAGTTGGTATCTCTAATACTGAATATAGTTCATAGCACAGAGTAGGTTTTTTTAATCAATGAACAAAGTGGGATTTCACATGCAAAAAATTCTGTCGTCATTACTGGGCTCTTACTCCTTCCTTTTTTTTTTTTAATATTTTTATTTATTTCTAGGAGAGAGAGAGAGAGAGAGAGACAGTGTGAGCAGGGGAGGGTCAGAGAGAGAGGGAGTCACAGACTGAACAGGCTCCAGGCTCTGAGCTGGCAGTCAGCACAGAGCCCGACGCGGGGCTCGAACCCACGAACCACGAGATCATGACCTAAGCGAAAGTCGGACGCTCAACCGACTAAGCCACCCAGGCGCCCCACTCCTTCCTTTTCTTAAGCTGCCCCTTCTGCTATAGTCTTCCACAGATAAACAGTTCTGTCCTGTTATTTCTACTTACCATTTTACCTCTAACCAGGAGAAACTATGTGGTCTATATACTTCAAAGTTCCTGATTACACTAGCATTTTAAAAAGGAACATTTTTGTTCTGTGTATTATGCATATAATATATGCTAATATGGGCCTAAAGAAATCAAAATGATAAAGCACTGCTAACAGTGTTCATCCAGTGGGAAGGGGTGTGGGTTACAGGAGACTTGCACGTTCTCTCACTTTTCTATACATTTCTGTTATAAATCCCTGAAAACCTTCTCTGTCTCTCTGTCTCTCTGTCTCTCTCTCTCTCTCTCTCTCTCATAGTGACCATATTTTACTTTGTATTACAAGAAACAAAGACATTTTCTTAGAGTATGTAGGCACATGAGTCATCTTCGTGTATATGATCTGGTGGAGAAATTTCAGTAGATGCCACAGAAGAAATCCCATCAGAACAAGGCCCATCTAACTCTCCACTTGCTCATACTACCAGGGCCCACAATGGGCCAGATCTAAGGAAAGCATCTTTCTCCACTGCCAGAGAAAGTATCTCTTTAAAAGGGACTCTTTGGGAGCACCTGGGTGGCTGAGTCAGTTAAGTGTGTGACTCTTGGTTTCAGCTCAGATCATGATCTCACGGTTTGTGAGCTCAAGCCCCGTGTCAGGCTCTGTGCTGACAGTGCGGAGCCTGCTGCTTAGGATTCTCTCTCTTTCTCCCTCTCTCTCTGCCCCTCCCCTGATCATAATCTCTCTTTCTCAAAATAAATAAACTTTAAAAAAATAACAAAAGGAATGTTCCATTTAAAGATGTTGTGTTTTTAAAATACCAAATATACGGGGCGCCTGGGTGGCTTAGTCAGTTAAGCGTCCGACTTTCGCTTAGGTCATGATCTCGCGGTTTGTGGGTTCGAGCCCCACGTCGGGCTCTGTGCTGACTGCCAGCTCAGAGCCTGGAGCTTGTTTCAGAGTCTGTGACTCCCTCTCTCTCTGACCCTCCCCTGCTCACACTGTCTCTCTCTCTCTCTCTCTCTCCTAGAAATAAATAAAACATTAAAAAAAATTTAAAAAAATATTTAAAAAAATAAAAAAATAATAAAATACCAAATATACTTGTTAAAATACACTTAAATCAGCTGGAGAAATACACTTGTACATACTGGTTCTGGTGCACTTCACACAATCACCATTTCATTCTGTAAGAGGGGGCCATTGTTCAATCAAAGTTAAGCAAAATTAAAAATTGTTTAATGTTCATTTATATTTGAAGACAGAGTGTGCAAGCAGGGGAGAGACAGAGAGGAAGACAGAATTCAAAGCAGGCTCCAGGCTCTGAACTGTGAGCCCAGAACCTGACATGGGGCTCGAACTCATGAGCTGTGAGAGCGTGACCCAAGCCAAAGTTGCACGCTTAACCAACTGAGCCACCCAGGCACCCCACAAAAATAAGTATTTAAAAAAGTACATTTCCACTGGGTAAAGATTATATTTTACCAGATACTGTTTCTCCTGAAACCATTTTCTCTTTTCTTCTTGTGCTTGCCCCTTAAGGTATCTAGAAAGTAACTGCCACCCTCTTACATTGCCAATTGGGGGGGGGGTTCTCTAAAAGGAGAATAAAGAAACATGACTTGTTATTGTAATTCATTTGAGACCCGTCCTGGCTCATGCAAGAAATACCTGATGGATGGAGAAAAGAAAAATGATAGTGAAGCCAGCCAGGACATGAAATAACAATAAAAGTCTTAGAATACAAAACCAATAATAAGCAGAATTACTTAATCATGAAGAAATTAATTAGATTCTCCAGAGAGCAAGAATAATAATCATGACTAGAAGTACAAAAACATAAGCATCTATAATTACAGAAAACTAGAAATCATCGAAATTTTCAATAACAGAGAAATGGTTAAATAAATGATGTATCGTCCAAATGAAACGGGATGCATCCATTATAAACGACATATTCAAAATGGCATACTATTGATAATTACTGAAGCTGAATGTTGGGTATCTAAGCATTTATCATATTTTCTACTTTTCCTATGCCTAAATTTTCCATAAAATGTGTTTTATAGAAATGTTTTCTAAAACCATTTACTGACATAGGAAAATGCTCATGATACAACACTGAGTTCAATGGTGGGGGAGAGCAAAATACAAGCTATAGAAAGTACATAATTCTAATTTTGTAAAAAACATACATATATACAGAGAAGACAGCCTAGAAGGAAATGCTCTAAAATCATAGCAATGAGTGACTCTGAATAACAGATCAATAATTATTTTCATCTTTTATTTTTCCAGGTTTAAAAATGCATTAACAATGAATGTGTTTTACCTTTGTAATTAGCAAAATGACAGGGAAGAATTCCTATTTGGGAAAGGAAAGAAAACAAGAGAGCATAGCTCAAGAGAATGAGCTGCCTACCCCCTGATGAATCCTCAGACACCACATGGGATCAAAAGACCAAATCAAGTTGGCCATTTGAAAGGAGCTTATAAGCTATTTGAGGAGATAACTTCACCATACAAAGATATGACATGCTACCAGGCTGTAGACACGTGTTGAATGAGGAGCTCTTACAAGTGCTACAGTACTTAAAAAAAAAAAAATCACAGAGCTGTAGTGGTTCAAGAATAATGACTGCATGAGGCAGCCTGAAACAGGGCTCTAATGGATGAGTGGGATTTTTGGAGGGAGAAGATGGAAGGAATTTGGAGGATGAGAGATAGTTTGAGTTTAAGGCATACATGAGGGGATAAAAGAAAATGTGGGACACACAGAAATCACTTCAGCTGAAACTGGGTTCATGGAGAATACTGAGGAATGTAGCCACCAAATTAGGCTAGAGTGAAGGATTTCAACCTCCTCAGATTCCGTGCCCCTTTTATAATCTTGTAATGAAAAATCAAAGATAATCTCATCTAATCTACATATAATTCTAGTAAATCAATGCTATTGCCTAGCCATGATATGAAAAAGAAATAAAAGGAAAATAATTCATAATGGTGTACCATACATTATAATATGTATGCTTTCAGGCACGAGATCTCTAAAAGATGTAATGAAGTGGTCAGATCCTTACCCCTATCCTACAATCACTATGCTAAGCTACACACGCAGACTCGTACGCCAATGACAAACCACAAGTAATGGTGCCAACGTGGGTAGCAACACTTGGTATAAAGTCTCGAAGAAAACAGAATACGCACTTCCATCTACTTAAATCGTGCAAAAAAAAAAAAAAAAGATCTATTTCTTCCAGAGTTGGTTGTAGGCTCTGATAATTATCAATAGGGCTTGTCATGTCTCTGTTGCCTGAAGGACATTTGAGCATCGAGGGAGATGTGGGGCAATTCTCCGGGGTGGGCAACTGCCCTATGCACTGGAGGATTTCTAGAATCACTGGCCTCGTCCATATAATGCCAGTAGCAAACCATCCCATAATGTTGTGAAAAACAACATCCCACAAATGTCTAAAGTACTCCTAGAGGCCACAACCACCTTGCTGAGAACAACTGGGAGAGAATCAGCATTTCTTGCTGGGGGGCATTCTGGGCAGGACAACTTCTCCATGGGCATGGCTGTCTCCTGTATTGTAGGATGTTGGGTGTCTTCCCAGCAGGTGCTAAAATCCAGTCGTGGTGAAAACCAAACAATAGCCCCCCATCCTTCCTCTCTGGGGTGCTACCCCTCTGCCTTTAAGAGATGCTGACTGAGATCTTGGAAGATTTGAATGACAAGCTACACAACTGAGTGAAAGAGATACATCTAAGATGCACCTGTCAAAGAAATTAAGTTCAGAATCATGTGAACAGAAAATGAAAACTATAATAAAAAGTATCTGTGAGCTCTTATTAACATTTGACTATCTCTCAACCCCTAAGATAGCCTATGGCTACTTCTGGAAGGAGCTGGCTACTGCAAAACATGTTACCTGGGAGTCTGGGAAATACAACATCCAAGAGCTGGCCACATTTGGGTTTTCATGACATTCAAGCGGGAAGGTCAACTTGAAGTAAGGCATGAGAAGAATGTAATGTTACTCCTTCGAGAGACTCAGGACACCTGACGCAGTGGCCACGACACAGTTAAGAGAGATGAAGGGGAAGACTCAAAGACCTTCATGAGAAAGAAAAGGGAAGTTAAGGCTGTCTTATCAGTGTCTTCCCACCTTTTACAACCCAGGCTCTTTTAAGATAGACATTTTCAAGACCTTTCTGTCTCCTTAACCTGCTTTACTTTTCTTCATAGCACATACCACCACCCACAGTGCCAACCACACCATAGGTATGGAAATATTCAGTGAAATGATTTAGTCAACAAATAATTATTGCGTGCCTGCTATACTTGATGCTCTGTTTCTGAGGCTGGGGAAAGCAGTCAACACGATGAACAACACCCTTCTTTCGTGGATTTACATTCTAGTAGGGGGTTCAGATGACAAACAGATATAGAATATAATACATTGTACACTAATGAACATCATGCATAAAATAAATTAGGGTAAGGGGTTTAGAGAGGGTGGTCAGGAAGGCTTCTCTTAGGAGAATATGAAGGCCTGAAGTAAATGAAGTGGTCCACACAGACATCTAGGAAAAGAGCAATCAGAGTTTTCTTACTTGAAAACTAACGTTAACATATGTCATGATTAAGGTGCACCTGGGTGGCTCAGGCTATTAAGCGTCTGACTCTTGATTTCGGCTCAGGTTATGTTCTCACGGTTTGAGATGGGGCCCCGTGTCTGGCTCTGCACTGACAGCTCTGAGCCTGCTTCAAAGTCTCTCTCCCTCTGTCTCCGCCCCCCGCCCCCCACCATTCATGCTCATGCTTTCTCTCTCAAAATAAATAAACTTTAAAAAATAAAAACTTATATCATGATTAAAATAAATCAAAGGAATGGACTGTGCTTTCAAATGAAGGAAGAGGCTATGCCTTGTATACAGCTGTATCTTCAACTTTTTTTTCAATGTTTATTTATTTTTGAGAGAGAGACAGAGTATGAGTGGGGGAGGGGCAGAAAGAGGGAGACACACAGAATCTGAAGAAAGCTCCAGGCTCCGAGCTGTCAGCAGAGAGCCCGACACAGCACTCAAACTCACAAACGTGAGATCATGACCTGAGCTGATGCCGGACGCTTAACTGACTGAGCCACCCAGGTGCCCCAGAACAAACTTTAAAATGAAAACTGTCTAGGATAAAAGTACTAATTTGAGCTCCTTGACATACTATTCAAAAACACAAGGCAAATATAGAAATGTCTTGATTCTTAATATATAAGCTGTATACATTTTAATAACTTAAAACCTTTCTGAGAGGATTGAAGTAAAACTAAGCAGTTACCTCTTCCTTCTGGAAAACTAACTGACATGACGAAGAGACAAATACTCTTTGGATAGAAATATCACTTGCTCTCAAAAATCATTTTCCTACCAATAGACTGCATCAAAATTTAACACTTCTCAACATTGTCACACTATAAAAAATGGAAAGAAAAAACCCATATATATAATCGAGAGTGCTCTATAAATTAGAAAGTAAAAAATAAATGTGCTAATGGAAAAGAAGACAGAGAATAAAAACCACAACTGGACCATAAATATAGGAAAAAGTATCATCAAAGAAACGCACCTGCAAATAAGAAGAGCCTATCAGAAAGATGTCTTTTGCGGATGCCTGGGTGGCTCAGTCACGTGAACATTCGACTTCAGCTCAGGTCATGATCTTGTGGTTCATGAGTTCAAGCCCCGCATCTGTTCTGTACTGATAGTTCAGGGTCTGGAGCCTGCTTCGGAGTCTGTGTCTCCCTCTCTTTCTGTGCCCTCCCCCCTTCACGCTCTGTCTCTCTTTCTCAAAAATAAACATTAAAAATTTTCAAAGATGTCTTTTGTTTGTTTTTAATAATAGCTATCGTAGAAAAAAGCATACAGGAAGTCAATAGTTAAATGTTCACGGAACATTCACTGGGTAAAACTTTCAGAAGGACAACATGGTTAACACACTATACACAAAATTTTAAGAATGTGTGACCCAGAAATTGCATTTACAGGCATAGATTCAAAGTAATAACCATGCTGTAAAGGATGTTTATCACAGCATTGCAAACAACTGGAAAAAACCTAAATGACCATGTAAGGCACCACCATACCATGAAATGCTATACAGTCACTAAAAATATTGCCATAAAACAATTCAAGGCAATGCAGTAATATACCAATGACATAAGAAGTTTAAGAAGGCAGTTTAAATATATTTTTTCACAGAACAGCATATAAACACATATAATCTACTACAATATGTTCATATGGTCCTTGTTTTTCATGTATAAACAAATTTATTCATGTATTTGTGGTAGGAAAGAACACTAAATTCAACAAAAGGAGGAATAGAATCATAGGTGCTATTTATATCATTTTCTCCCTTTTGCAATTTTTCTATCATGGAAATGCAATTCTTCTAAGAATGCTGTCTTTTTAAAAACTCTTCTACCCAGTTTGCTAGGACCTGATTTGCACAATTTGATATATCTTTTCAGACACAGAAGAAAAGTACACTTAATAAAATACACTTCTCAGTAATAGCTTTTGTGCCAAATTCTATCTCATCCATTTAATGCTTCTAATTCTTTATATTATAATCTGATCCAGTATAAACTTAGCTTGGAACATTTATTTTAATCAGAAAACATGTTAACAATTGTGTTGCCAAGCGATTGAGTAAAGGGCAGTAACTGAAAGATCTTCTATTTCAAGTAATTAAATCATATTGAAAGTTAAATAATAACCCAAATATAATTATCTAGTTCATTCCACCAAACAAATTTTACTTTGAGTGCCTACTATGTGCCAAGCACTGCAGTGACCATTAATTGACAGAATCTTCTTCAGTGCTTTGGACCCGAGATAAAAGAGAATTCAAGTCTAGAGAGTTAATCTGAACAGTTGCCCTTAAGCCTAGAGCCCAGTAGAATAGTTCCTCTGGTAAAAATTCCTCTGCTGCATAAAGAAGATCCTGGATGTTTTATCCCTCAGCTGCTATGTCTTATCTGTAAGCTTTCCAACTCCCGCACACGCAAGACACCCCACCCTAAACCCCAACCTCAACACTGAAATATAATTTGCCAAAAATGAAGTCAGTCTAGCACTTAATCACAATTCTAATGGTAAAATAATGCAGTGCTTTATTTGAATCACATTTCAGTGAAAGCAGGCCAACTGAAGCCACCTGTTACTTGCATAGACCCCTCTTTTACCAGCTCAGCAACAAAATACTATAAATATTCATTCTTTATGAAATTGCTCAAAGGTCACTCTGAAGGGGAAGGTTATCAATGGGACAGCTGGCTATAAACTAGCTGTATATAAAGGCCCCACACCTGCAGTTTAGAAGGCACTGGTAATTGAGAACATGGTAGTGTACTATTACTACATCAGTGGGGAAAATTAATGGAAAATATTACAGTGAATAATTCCTAAGGCCATTATATTTGATAATTTTTACTGTGAACAGCATAATCATTTAAATTCTATAAAATACTATTTGCCTGAGCAGTGTGCACATCTTTTCCAAAAGTTCACTGAATAATATCAGTGTTACAAATAACCTCCTTAACCTGCTGCAGCAACAGCCGAGATTTCCAACAGCTGTCAAAATAGATTCCAGTATCCATTCTACTCAAGTGTGTTAGGAGAAGATCTTAAAACTGTCAGGAGTGTCAGGATGTGGGAAACTTAGTATAAAATGTAACCCAGCTGACTCCACCAACTATAGAGAAATGGAGAAAGCTCGCAGCAGCTCAAAGAGAAAAAGATCAATCCAAGAGAGAAGGACATGGAGGAGAACATGTCCAAGAACAGGTAAAGTCCCAGCTCCATGTTCAGACATAGTGGGTTTTATCTAACAGGAGCTACAGAACAGAATTCTGAGAAGGCACGGCAGTCATTCTCCATAGCAGAGAAACACCTTCAAAGTGTCACTCACTCTGCTGTTACTAGGGACACTTGCTGGTACAGGGCAGAGTTGCTGGATATGGCATATAAACTATGGGCTCTCCAGTCTACTTTCAATTGCAGATTCACCACAGTTTGTTAGCACTATAAGTGATATAAGTATGCCCCCATTATTCATAGCGTATCTGCAATTCAAAGTTAACTGGACATCTGTATTTTATCTGGCAGCCTACGCAAAGGTGATAAAACACAGGCCCTTCCCTCCGGGAGCCAATGTTCCAGTGCAGGATGTTGATATAAATAGGTAAACATTTTGGGGCGCCTGGGTGGCTCAGTCGGTTCAGTGTCCGACTTCGGCTCAGGTCATGATCTCACGGTTCGTGAGTTCAAGCCCCACATCGAGCTCTGTGCTGACAGCTGCTTCGGATTCTGGGTCTCCCTCTCCCTGCCCCTTCCCAGCTCATGCTCTGTCTCTCTCTCAAAATAAATAAACATTAAAAAAATTTTCTAAGATAAACATTTTGAACTTTTTATTTTTAAAAATGTACCCTCACATATATTTCACCAAGGTTCACTAATTCTTAACCTTTGTCACTTTACATATAACCATTTGAGAGTAAGTTGCAGGCATCATGTTCCTTTATCCCAAAAGACTTCAGTATGCAGCTCCTAAAAATATGGACATCTTCTGATGTGACCAAGGTGTAATTATACTAAGGAAATTTAAAAAGTGTATGATATTATCCCCTGTAATGGACACAGTCCACATTTAAATTTCACCAATTGTCCCACTATCCTTTACAACAATGTTTTCCCCCCAATCTAGGCTCCAATCCAGAACCCCATGTTGCACTTAGATGACACCTCTCTGGAGTTTCCTTTCCTCCAGAACAGCTCCTCAGCTAACACGGGAATTGCAATCCAGTCTGCTGAGTGTCGAGCTGGTGGTGTGTAGAGAGGGTGTGGGGGCACCGGGGATCCTGGGGCACCTCCTTCTCTGCCTTCACACACTCATATCTGCTCTATCCAAGGACCAAACAACAGCTGATGGACACTACTTGTAGCCACTTTAACTCTTGAGGAGCTCAACAAAATACCCAAGCATTTCCTGTACTAACTCTTAGAGTCTCACCCTCTCTCTCCATGAGAAGTGGGGAGTGTCTTAAAGAAAACCAGCAACAGCGATTCACATCCAAATTATTTCTGTCTAAAATACCAAGCACAGAACATAGGTGGACCACAATTATTTCTTCATAAACTGCCCGCAGCAGCATAATAGCAGAATCACACATGAGGTTCAAGTTTGACCTTACAGCTCACAATTTCAGTATTTTAACTGTGCTCAGGTCATCGGCAAGTACCACAATAATCTGGAAAATTTGCTAACACAGCTCATTCTGCCACAGAAAGGAAATGTGAGAATAGGGAGATTTTGTTAAAAACAAATGACAAGAAACCATTCTTTTTTTCCAACTAACACTTGTTCAGCAACAGGTAAAAGCGGAAGCAATATTAAAGAATAAAAAGCAAAGCATAATTATTTTTCTGGTTAGCTGAGGTATACAAAAACATGTGAAGATTTCCCACTAAATGGTTTTAAGTTGGATAGTAACTTTTATGAATAATAATAGTAAAATGGGGTGCCTGGGTGGCTCAGTCGGTTAGGCATCTGACTTCGTCTCAGGTCATGATCTCACGTTCATGGGTTCAAGCCCCACGTCAGGCTCTGTGCTGACAGCTCCGAGCCTGGAGCCTGCTTTAGATTCTGTGTCTCCCTCTCTCTGCCCCTCCCCAGCTCACATGCTCTGTCTCTCTCTCTCTCAAAAATAAATATTAAACATTTTTAAAAATAATTAATAATAAAACAAAACAAAACAACAACAAAAAAACTGTAAACCTTAATCATCACAAATTTGTAAAGGATCCAGAAGTGCCGATGTCTGCATGGAATGCCTCTGGCATGCTTTCAGTGACTTCAGGGACCCTCACACTAAACTATCTGCAGGCAGCAGTATGATGGTCACAACACAGGTAGCTTTCCCCAAAGGACATTGTTTAGCACCAACATCTAAGTCCTTCATACCCAAAGAGAGCGCACCTAAGGATCTAATCAATTAAAACGATGACAGTAGACACAAACGAAACTTTGACAAGCTACAGCCAGGCAGTGGGGACAGTGGGCTATCTAGCTCCAAGTCCTGACTGAATCATCAGATACAGGCCTTTCTCCAGGCCCAGAGGTGGCCGGTGTTCATTAAGAGAATCCTGTGCTTATTTTCAGCTCTTGTTAATTGGCAAAACCTCTGAAAATGAAGCCACGCTTATCTTTTCTTAGACCTTTTAAACACTCACATTCCTGAATTTTTTATCCCATTGTTTCAGTTAGTCCATTGAGAATAATTATCGCCCCGCATTTGTATAACATGATGCAGTTTACAAAGTGCTATATGCATATATGTATATATAATACTGCTTCATCCTGGTAAGAGCCCTGTGACTTTCAGAGGGGTAACTCCCTTCACAGATAAGGCGACTGAGTTTCAGAGTTTGAATAATTTTTATAAGGGGACACACTTCTTTTATGAACTTTTAAAAAATGTTTATTTACTTTTGAGAGAGAAAGAGAGGAAGACAGAGTGTGAGTGGGGGAGGGGCAGAGAGCGAGGGAGACACAGAATCCGAAGCAGGCTCCAGGCTCTGAGCTGTCCGACGTGGAGCTGAGCCCGACGTGGGACTTAAACTCACAAGCTGTGAGATCATGACCTGGGCTGAAGTTAGACACTCAACTGACTGAACCACCCAGGCGCCCCCAAGGTAACACACTTCTAAGTAAGGATAGCAAGCCCTCAACTTAGGGCTTCTGTAAGGGGCTGAAACATCATAGCATCTATTTCTCTCATCTCCTCTGGCCCTTTATCACATACCTCTTGGTAACAGCACTAGGATTAACATCTTGTCCCATTTTATTATTAAGTCTTTTTGCAGTTAGGTTTTTCTCAGAACCAAGATGTAAATCCTTTGTGCACTAATGGGCTATAAGTTAAATTTCTTTGTACTCATTCATCCATTCTTTCAATAAAGACATACCGAGACCACCTATGTGCTGTGCACCTTATTAGATGCGAGAGGAAAAAAGTGACTAAGCCACAGGCTAGTCTGGAAGGTCGATGATGACAAGACCCCATGACTTATGCTGTAAAGGGGGTACCCACAATAGCAAGCCCTACGGGGTCAAGGGACACCCTCGGGCGGAGTTGTGCTTGGTCAACCACATCACCATGTGAAGGAACTGCTTCTCCAACCAGTGAACAAAATCCCTGCCATGGGCACAGGGGCACCATAAACAACACCCAGCTCTCTACTGGGATTTCGAGTGACTCCAGAGTGGCCCAGGCAGAGTCCCCATAAAACAAGAGGATATTATGGAACTGCGATCATGCTAGAACAAACCTTTCTACTCTGTAACTCTCTGGAGTCTCAAAATATGAATGCCAGTCATCTTCCAATAAAAACAAATCTGTGCTTTGTTGTGAGTAAAGACACAAAAAAGAAAGGAGTCTAGAAATGACTTTGAGTAGACCAACCTGTTGTGTCTTCGATCCTCAGGTAAATAGAGCATCAAATAGGGGCACCTGGGTGGCTCAGTCGGTTAAGTATCCAACTCTTGATTTCGGCTCAGATCGTGATCTTGCGGTTCTTGATCGTGTGGAGCCTGCTTAGGATTCTCTTTTTCTCCCTCTCTCTCTCTGCCCCTCCTGTGCTCTCTCTCTCTCTCTCTCTCAATAAATAAACTTAAAAAAGAGAGAGAGAGCATCAAATAGTTGTTGAATGTGGTGACTGTGGCAGCCGTGGGGAAGTGGCACAATACCAAGGTCTAGGTCATACATAGATGGTCAGAGATCGACTGAGTGTTAACACTCGGCCTTTCCCATCAGCACCTTTCCCATCAGCAGGTACCCTCAGCTGACCTTGGTCATCCCAAATCGTCAACAGAGGGGCTGGCACAGATAAAGTCTCTCCCACTTCCTGAATTGTACACTGTTCAGAAAATGAAATAAGCAGGATTCACTTTTACACCAACTATAACATAGGTCTTCCTAAACTAATCTTCAGAAATTTTCCACCATTTACTAACAATGGGAGAGCTTGTCTTAATTTACAGCACTCAGGTTAGTGCTTTGCCCAATTCCAGATCCTAAGGAGATCCTGACCCAGCTCATCAATTCCTAGTTTGTCAACGTCAAGGATGCCATGAGCTATTAGATAACACATTCCTCATTCTTTCCTCTTGGCAGCTTGCAGAGCCTGTTTCCTTCCCCAAGTCCTGCCCGTTCATGCACAGGCAGCAGAAGCCTCCATTCCATGCGTCTTCCTTACAGGAAGGGAAATGTCTGAATCGATGCTTTCCACTAATTAAATAAAAAAAAAAAGAAAGAAAGAAAGAAAAAAAAAGCCAAAGGGAACAAGAAGCCAAGCCAGGTCAAGGTACATAGGATTAAAATGGACAAATTCTTCCTAGATTGATAAAATTTTAGAGTGAAACATATTAAAATTATCACTAAATATCCTTAAGTACTTTTCATTTAAATGCCAACATTTTTATTTACCGAAGATCTGGAAGAGCCCTGCAGCATTCAGGTGGTGGTGAAGGTTGAACATGGGCTTTGGAATCAGAAATACCTGAAGTGTCCGGGTGGCTCCGTCAATTAAGCGTCTGACTCCTGGTTTTGGCTCAGGTCATGATCTCATGGTTTCTTGA
Organism: Crocuta crocuta; assembly: GCF_008692635.1. Lineage (NCBI taxonomy): Eukaryota > Metazoa > Chordata > Mammalia > Carnivora > Hyaenidae > Crocuta > Crocuta crocuta. The sequence continues at coordinate 1,765,692 of NW_027527551.1, read as the reverse complement.
GTGCGAGCCCCAAGCAGAGCTCTGTGCTTGCAGTACAGAGCCTGCTTGGGATCCTCTCTGTCCCTCTCTCTATGCCCCTCCCCTATTCACATTGTTTCTGTCCCTCTCAAAAAGAAACTTAAAAAAAAGGAACGCCTCAGACACCTTAGTACATTTCCAATTGCTTCTGACCTAAGCTGCCTTATCTGTAACATGGAGATAATATCTAACTTTGTGGATTTACATAATTTTGAAACCATTTAATTGACACTTACTCTGCACTAAACTCTGGATAATAAGCACATTATCTAATTACTGTGATATATTGTATTTAATTTTCACAACCATTAGTTCTGCTTCTCTGTATTATTCGTCTATTCAATAAGTGGAGATAGCAGTTGTGTGTATGTGTAGCTATCTGCATAGTGTCTGACACATAGAAGGTGTTTTTTAAGAAAAAAGAAAGAAAAGGTACTTATTACCCTACAAAGAATATATCAGAGGATCACTTTTAGAACCACATGGAGAAAACAAGAGAGATTTGGAGATAGAGACTGCAATTATGAGTTACCTTTGCTAATAAATGACTGACACACTCAGGACTTAGAACTGCTCATGTGACCACCCCCCCTCCCGAAAAAAAAAAAAAACCACAACAACAAGATCCAATACAGTTCATCACAACCTTTTTTGAACAGGGTAGCCTTACTCATCATGGTGATCTAGGCTCACCCCACTGCCTACTTCAAAAAGAACAGAAAATCACTCCATGTATTTCTTATATAAAAGGCCACAAATCAGTGGCATAAACAGGTCAAGAAGTATAGAAGGAATACACTGGAAAGAATTTGAAGAAGATTTTTATTTGGGGGGCGCCTGCATAGCTCAGTCAGTTGAGCATCTGACTCTTGATATCAGTTCAGGTCATGATACCAGGGTCGTGGGATGAAGCCCCCACCTCTCTCTTTCTTTTCTTCTGCCCCTCTCCCCTGCTTATGCTCTCTNCCACCTTTATTCATACAGTTATTCATTCACTCATATTCTCTCTCTCTCTTTTCTCCTCTGCTCCCAGCAGCTTTGTTTTGTTACCTTTATTCCTAACTCACATAAGCCATTGGATCTTAAGGTTAGAAGACACTTTGGAGGTCATCCAAAAGGTCACAGTTTCTTTTGTCAAAGAAACCCACTGAGTCCCTACAGTGGAGACATGTGGAATGGCTTGGAAGTCAGACCACTTGTTTCCTCCCTAAGCAACGGAATGATGACAGTCTCTACCTGATTTCATAGTGTTGTCAGGATGAATAAATGAGATACTATATGCAAAGAATTCGGTAATGTGCCTGACACAGAGTAGGCGCTCAATATACAGGAGCCAGTCTTATTTAGAAGCATTATTCCACACCCCACACTATTCTGAATGCTTGCCCACCTCTGAGGAAAGCCAGTCACTGCTTCCTACAGCAGCGTATGCCATTGTCTGGGAGCTCTCATCATTATAAAGTTTTGTCTACTTTGAGCTAAGGGAACTTCAGCTTCAACATACTACCCTCTACATGGATACGGAATTAAAGCCCTCAACCATAAACCAGACTTTCGAGAAGCCAATGACAATTGTCACCTTCTCTGCCCATCTTCTTCTCCAGCCTCAATGTTTGTCTGGTTCCTCAATGGCCCACCATGCTCCTTCCTCTGGCCACATCCTGACCTGTCCATCTCCCTCGAAGTATGTATCCGAACTGCTCCCCCAACTCAAGGGACAGTCTGGCCATTAGAGAAGACCTGCTTCTAAAGGCAATATTATATACTATAGTATACATATAATGTATTATTAAAGGTTTAGTGGCTTTGGGGGCAACCACATCGTGTCATTATTCATTCTAACCTCTAAGTCTACTAAAAGCCAGAAGTCCTTTCCCTGCACGCTACTAGTGAACTGGGCCTCTTCCAACAGAGGTCTAGGGAAGACAAATGTACGGGGCTATGCTTACTGTGATTTCATGGTCATCTTGTTGTATTCAAATATATTGGATCATGAAGCTGTCATCAAGCCCCCAGCTATCCATGGGTTTGACAACCACACCTTCTCAGCCCGGCTTACTGTTCTCTTTGCTGTGGCCACCAGCCTCAGACAGCACCCTGCCTCAGTTCTACCACTTCTCTCCAGCTTTCTGCCTTGGGGCTTCCCTTACACCACAGCGCGGGATGCTGAAAAAGGCTCAGCACTCACACATGTGTATGCTGGTCATGCAGGGACTTGATACACTGGGGCAGCCACCTTGTCTATCCCTTCTGAGGTAATCAGCATGGCTCCTCAGAGGGTCCCCATGGGACTGAGCTCGAGCTGTCCACGGCGGTGACTAGCTAGATAACATAATCTTGTGTTGGCTTTCCCTCCTTCCGTTTCTCTCCACAGTCCCCGGGATCAGTGCCCCAAATGAACTACCTACACACCGGCCTTTGCCTAGGGCTCTGCTTTCTTGGGGACCCCTGGCTAAGTCACACGTCAACACGAATAATAATGTAGAACATGTAAGCTCCGAGTCACGACACCGAAGTCCTCCCTTAAGGCTGACAGAGGCTGGAGCCAGGCCTGTCAGTCACGGAAGCCACTCTAAGGCCACATAACTACACTCTGACCAGGCTTCCATGTCTCCATTTTGTTCGGCAGGAAGCAAGGGGATTTGTCAAAGACTGTGCTAAAATTCAGATATGGGATGGCTACCAGAATTCCTGTGATCTGACCAGAATACAGATGTCTCTTGTATGCTATCTTCTGTCCTTTCCTGTTTCCCCAGCAAAAAGGAAATGACTTTGGTTCTCCACGACCCATTCTTCCCATTCTTAGGAAAACCAGGCCACTTCCTACCTCCTCACCCAAAAACGCTGGCAAATCAAGTTTCAAATACTCTTCTGGTATCTGGCACCAGATTAGTGTTAACTTTACAGGTCCCTGCACAGAACCTACTTCCTCCCTCCATTTTCTTTTACAAACTGAGACAATGTTATTTACTGAGGTTTCAATGATGCCCCTATTCCTTTGTGGCCCTTCAGAAATTCAAAAGTGGTTCAGCATTGCCATTTCAGTCACACATTTCAATCACGTATCTGGTGCACATACTCACACAGCTAGAAATGTATACAATGTTCTATATGTATTTATGCTGCACACACAAGCACTTGAATTCTACTGACAGATCAGGCCGAGCTGCCTCAGAAATTCCGATGATTGTGCTGTATGGGAGTGTGCTGGGGAAGTAGGAAGAGATCTCTTCCATCCGGTCTCTGGAATTAACATTCCTGCTCTTTCCAGCTCAACTTTACAGCCCAGAGCATCAGCAAAAAACGAACCTCTCCTGAAGCCTCATTTTCCATGGGACACTGATCATTAGAATGCCTAGAAATTCCAGCAGGGGCACCTCTAAAAAGCTCGGGGAAAGGCTACAAACGGGGCCTAGCTCTGCCTTCTTCAAGCCCAGCCTCATTTTGGGGCTAGGAGAGACTGTTCGAATGTCTCTGAGCCAGGGGAAGAATCATAGTGCTTGCACAGAGATGATTTTCAAACCACTCTCCTTGGAGTTAGGTATGGAGCGGGAAGCCCAGGTAGGAGTAGCCACTTCCCAGAATCTTTCATGTAAATTTTCACTTGCAAACAAAAATCTTCTGATACCCATCCATAACACTTGAAAGCCAAGGCGCCAATGACCTCTAAATTACCTTCCGCCTCTACTAAGTCTATGATCTTTCTGCTCAAAGAGTGGTCCACAGACCTGCAGCAGCAGCAACTTAAATGGGGGGTGGGGGGGGCTTAGGAGAAATACAGACCTTCTCAATCAGAGTTTTCAGTTTAGCAAGATCTCCAAGTGATCTGTGAGTGCATATTTTGAGAACTAGTGTAAGTCACTTTTGTCTCTTCCTACACATGTTCAAAATGTTTCTGCTGAACGCTAGTTCCAGTCAAAGTAACATATAAAATACCCTGGGAGGAGCCAAGAGAACTATTACTCAGTCTTATAAGGTCATGGATAATTTTAAGGATAAAAATATTAGGTGAGTAGATGTTTCACGTTCCTACCTTTAAACGTTAGAGATCACAGAAGCGTTTGGCTTACTCCTTCCATTCAAGAAACCACACCTGACGAACACCAGGCAACATGCTCACTGTCTCTAACGCACTCATACTCACCCTTCAAAGGCCCAGGACGCCAACCCCTTCCATGGCTCATGCACGGAACCCCCCTACGTGTGTGGCTTGCTTAATAAAACTGGAGATACTAAAAAGGCAAGAATTGGATGAGCCTTAAAGCACGTGTTTCAAATGACACATTCAAGTTTACTTCTTCCACTCATTATTTCTTGGACTACCCAATCCATCCTTTCCCCCTCTTTCATTCAACTCCAGGTTTGTTCTCTTATGGGAACCACAGCACGTAACTGTTTATGGTCTAAACATTATGTGGGTTTTACCTCCACAACTCAAGCGTAAGCCCCTTGAGAAGAACCATTACACCTACTTCACATTTTGACATGTATCCAGCAATCTGCTGGGGTATTTGGTGAACAGACATGTGCTGAGGACCTTGGTCCCACAGTTCCTTACCTAATACTCCTTCCCGGGTGCCATTTAACGGTATTGCCTATTGCGTAAAAGAAACCACTGACTCATTTTCTTGATTTCTTTTCCTAGTAAACCAAGACAAGGAAAATTGTACTAACACGTTGATATGCGGAGAGGGAATGAAACCCTACAACTAGCCTCTGAATCCCACAGAGTGATACACTCCTGCACAAAACCAAGCTAGTTCACCCCAAACTCCATGCTGGCTTTTGGAGTAAGAGCTTCAGAGCAAGGCCCCAGCCTTGACTAACTAAGCTGAGAGGGAAACCCAGCTCCCATTCTGAAAGCTATGCTTTCTTTGGGAGATTCCTGCCTCAGGCGGCTTCCACAGAAGCGAAAAATAGCTCAGAGGAGACATCGGATTCTGCAGCTTAATCTGTGTGACCCGGTGGAAGTCAGTAAGGCCTTGGAAGGAATGATTAGGAAGGATGGAAAGGAAGGAACGGGCCAAAAACTCAAAGCAATAATTCTATTTCAAAAAGAAAAAAAAGCACCACACCTTTCCTAGCAGCTGAGTTATACAAGGCCCTTTGCTCATAGATGAAAATCTCCAAATTTCTCCTCAGGTCAAGGAAGAGAGGAAATTCATCTTCTCTGGTGTTGTCAGTTCTCCTTAGAATCACACCTGTGCAGGATACACTGGGAAGTCTCTGGCTACTTCTCAAGCCCTTCTGACCTTCATTTCACCCAGCTTTGTTTATTTAAACATAAACAAACCAATTGGAGTGCTGTTAAGTTTGTCTGCCTCTTACTTGCTTTGACGGGGCTTGTTTATAACACACACTCAGTCGCTGAAGCCCTACAGCACCAAAGCTAAACAACCAAATCCAAGTTATTCACAACAGAGAGTATAAATGTGTGTGACCTGCCGCCCGTCATGCTAGACCAACCCACAGAAAATTACAACACCCCAAGTGAAAAGTGCTTCAGATATAAAGTCCTTATACATTTCTTTCAACAAAATGACTTCTGCTTTTCACATTCACCAACTGGAGGAAAAAAGTGTTGACAAGTTATGTAGGAAAACTGGGCCAAGTCGAATTTTTTTAGGACCCAACATGATGGAGAATAAAATCAAGCTGACGTGCAGAAGAAGATGGAGTGACGTAGACTCATAGTTTTTCAGGACACCAAGTCCTCTCCAATCTCTTCTTTTTTTTTTTTTTCTTTTTTCTTTTTTCTTCTAATTTTAGAGAGAAGGAGGGAGAGTACAAGCAGGGGGGAGAGCGGCAGAGGGGGAGAGAGAGAGAAAGAGAGAGAGAATCTTAAGAAGACTTCACCCTCAGCGGGGAGCCCAATGGGGCTCGATCCCACAACCCTCGGATCATGACCTGAGCCAAAATCAAGAGTTGGTCGCTCGACCGAGTGAGCCACCCAGGTGCCCCTCCAATCTCTTCTTGTTAATCCTTTAAATAAAAAGAGTTCCAGTCATTTACAAAACCATCATTTATATAAATTCCACATTCATTTAGAGGCAATTCCACAGTAAATAGAGGCAAATTTAGGGATACAACAGGTCCTCACTGGATTATTAACAAGTAACTTCTGGACAATAATAAGGCTTTATTAGCTCCGTTTTAGAGATGAGAAAACTGAGGCCCAGAAATCAACTGACCAACCCATTCTGACTGATTTCAAAATCCACACTGTAGGAATCCTTTACAACACAAGCCCTCCCATGCATATAAATAAATGGCCATGTGGACAAACTTTCCTTTCTTCTCCTTATCAGTCATTTCTTCTCCCCCACAAATCAATGCTGAGATCAACAAAGCTGCCCTGAGCTGATGATGCCACCAGGTGACCAAAATGGAAACTAAACCAAACTTCACCTCACTTCTCCCATTTCTGCCTCTTAGAGAATCATGCATATACTAGAAAGCTCTTTCCCAAAAGTATACAAATACACACACACCCACATACACACTCCCCCCACACACACATACACATCTTCCATCTTTTAACTCATTTCCTAAAAGCCTTCTTGGGTTTTCAATCATCTCTGCAGGATTAAGTCCAAATACCTTAGCTGGCAAAATCCCACACACCCACAGCTCCTGTTTTAATTTCTGCCTCTTAGAAGTCAGGATTCTACACTTTTCTAGCTGCTCTGAACTATTTCGTGCACAGGCCCTTTCATAAGGCAACATTTTTATTAAAACTATCCCTTCTGCCTGAAAAATGCCTTCAGGCCTACTCTCTACAATCCTTTCTGTGTATTGAACCAACTCCTAGTCACCCTTCAAAACTCCACTCAAACATCTCTCCTCTTCAGTGAAGTCTTCTCTGACTCCCCAGGCACTTAGCTGCTAGGTTTACAATGTTCCCAGAAGCCCTTCCTCCATTCTTTTTATTCTGGTATCATTGCCTCCGTACCGATGATACTGTATTAGTCATTTACTCAACACTGGGTATCTATGGACCAGGCATGGGAATATAGTATGTTATCTCTGTATTCCCACTGAATAATACAGGGGCAGGAGAGCAGCAGGCACTCAGAGAATGAATGTTCAATGAATGAGTGAAAGGAAGAACTACAAACAAGATCTTCTCCAGTATCAGCAGGAAAAATCTCAATTCTGTTGTTTTCCTTTTCCTCCATTTGTGATCTAAAATAGCAACTCAGGGTACGACATACCTACTCTATAGAAACCAAACACTATAAAAATCACAGAATCAACACTTCACCCTCTAATGAGAGTAAACATGCCCACCAGTCTTCTTCCAATCTCCACAATTAGTTTTGTCGCACGCACCACCATTTCAAGTCTTTTGTCTTGTATTTAATTATACCGAAAGCAACAACCTTTTTACCATTTACTTACTACAAACATAAGCAATTGCCCCACAAAGTATGCCTGTTTTGTGAGTTAATAAGTCTTTATGGATTCACTTGCACACCTCCATTTATTACACTGTTTCCACTGCAAAACATATTTCAAGTCCAAATGACAAAAGTCATGAATAAACAATGTCACACAACCTATTTTTCTTCAGGAAACTGCACATAAAGTGAGTAGGTTTCATTCTGCCGTTTTTATGTATCAAAGGACCTGTTTGCCCCAGAAACAGTTATCTATAAACTGGGACTGGCCAGAGGTCTCAAGGTTAATCTGGGCTGGAGGCTGAAGGGCAATAACCTATGATTTGAGGGTTCTAGAAACCAGTTTCTATTTGGGAAGCTCACCATGAACAAATCCACCAAATCTGNAAATGACTCAACCTTTTTTTTTTTTTTTTGGATTTCAGATGACCATGAACCTGAGGCAAAGGATAAACCAGTGAACCACTAAATTCTCAATAATGCTAAATTTAAGAGAAGAAAAAGTTAGTACCAAAATACATCCCACGGAGCTCAAACAAACCATGTTTAATGTGAAAAAATATCTCTCTCTATTTAAAGTCAGTCCTGGAGAAAACAGAGCCAAATTCATACTATGACTAATTAAATGTTTTATTATACTGAGATCATGCCCCAGATATGAATTTGGTTCCCATTCACCAAGGTTTAAAATCTCTCAACACCAGAAAAAAATATGTGCTTTTTAATTGATGATTACGAAGAAAAGTAAGTGATACGTGATGATTTTGGTATAGGAAACCTCAGCAAGCCAATGAATGAGTCACTCCACACAGCCTAGTTTTCTGAATGGGTAAGAGCTTTACAAACCAAAACAGCCTTGGAGGTTAACTATCTTGACTGTCAGTATTTTCAAAGTTTATGGCATATTTCCCTCTCTTCTTAAAGACTGTATTCAAAAATGTATCCTTTTTGGTAGTTCACTCTCATTAATGGCAAATAGCAATTATTTATTTACTTATTACAGAATAATGCCTGCAGAATCAATGGAAGGTTCCTACCCTAACGTTCCCAAGCCTTCTGCTTCCAATGCTTGTATCTAAAGTTACAATGTTTCTGTCTCCTTCCTGGTGGTCACCTCATTCTAAATGTGCTACCCCTAATATGCTATGGATTCTTTTTCACATAAAAAAAAAAAACCTGTTAGGGTTGTTACCTTAACAAGAGTAAGTATGTTGTGAGAAAGGGTCTGAAGTATTCTCCCATACTTGATGCCATCTATTCTGGTCGCTGAATGGGCATTTTCGCCCCTTTCCTGCTTTTTGGCTAGGTTCCAGATATGTGAGAGAGCCATACTCCAGGCTCGGGTATATGCTATGACAAATCTTCATGCTCTCTATGATCCCCATAATGCACGAGTAAATCGAACCATCACATGACCTCACTAATGAATTTCTGTCCCCGCCACACAGCAAAACAAGTGCAAAGGTTTTAACGGAAGCAAAATTTCTGGGTGGTAACATTAATTCAGAAACCGGAAAATGGTCCCTATCTTACATAACGGCTCTAGATTTTGTATACCTATAGCACTTAGCAGCAGGAACAGGTAGGTTTCCACAAACTAATAGAGGAAGATGAAATTTGGGGGGGAAAAGATGGCCAAGTTACTTCTAAAAACACAGAAGTTCAATTTTTTTCTCGGTCTATTAAATGACGAGACTTTTAAAGTAAGCAGTTTCTTTTTATACCACACATCTAATGGCTTTACTTACTAAACTGCTACTATGTAGGGGGAAAAAATCTCCTTTCACCCAAAGGGCAAGAATGTTGCTTTAACATTTGAGTCACCTGAAGATTCATTATGATTTTAAACAGTCCCTTCAAGCACTGAAGTTAAGCATTCGACACAAATTACCCCATTCTTAAATCCCCTGCGTTCTATAAGCCACGAAAGTTTACATAACCTTGTTTGTCACACGCCAGAAAACAAAATCAAGCAGGTGAACCAGGCTACCCTGTCACATCAAGGACAGACGTCAAGAGAGCAGATCATCAGGCTCCCTGGTTATGCTCCCACACCCTTAGGAAGGAGGCTGGCCCTTCAGCTATTTATAAATGTGTAACCCAACAGAAGGGGCCTTGCCACTGCCACCCTTGAGAGTAACTGGGGGTGCTGTCTGGGCTCTCGCTGAATCCCACTGGGGCCTGTGTGATCTCTCTCCGAGTGGCCTGCCACACCTGGCGGCACAGGGACCTCTGGGTGCAGCCCTGTCTGGTCAGGAAAAGGGCTGTGAGGATTCCCCGGCTCACTTCCAGCCTCGGATGCTATATATGGAAACATCCCATCCCAGGGTTTTCTCGGCCTCATGAGCACCACACCAGGCTGGAGGAGGAAGGCGGAGGCCAGCTCTCCTGCCGCCCTGACCGCACACTCACTTTAGTGTCTCCCAGGCCCTGCTGCCCTGGACTGGACCTTGTCATCGAATGGCAGCCCAGACCTCTGCTGAGTCCCGCAGGCTGGCGGCTTTAACATGCAACAACTGGAAGAGGACCCTGCATTCTTTTCTCTGTGTAAACACTGGGGGCTCTGTTCACCCTTCTGCTGCTGCAGGAACTAAAGCATTTCCCCCATCCAAAACTGCAACGGACCTTGCCCTCATCCCCCATCCTCACCCCACCTCCCCACCCCAGGATATAATTTCAGCCTGTCACCACCCCTGCTAGCAAACAGAAAACTGCTGAACCTTTCCAGTACATTCACTTTCTATACCAGTTGACATTCTGTACATAGGAACCAATTCTGTTATATTCAGTAAAGTTTTCCAACAAAAATATGAAGGACCCTGATTCATGTCTGCTCTCTACCGAGACCCCTTTCTATAAGATCGTTTCTACAAGATCCGAAATAACACGATGAGGTCGTGATAGAAGTATAACCCCGTAGTATACAGACTGCGAATGTAGCGTCACCTGCATAGGAGTCTGAAGACAGAGATCTAAAACTGGAATACCCATGGGGAAAAATGAATAATAAAATTGAATTTTCACGTATTCCTCATACAGCCTAATGAAAGCTCGGCTCTCTGAAGGGCAGCCCGGGTTTCTTCATGTGTTGCTGAAATCGAGAGAGCCACGTTGCCCAAAAGAAGAAGAAGGAAAAAAAAAAAGCCCAGAAAATCCAGACTCTACGTGACCTGACTTACTTATTTCCCAGGAAACTGCATGAGAGAAAAATCAATCATTCATGCTACCGTGGCTACCACACGGAATGGGCTGAAGGAGTTGANAGCGCACTTACCGGGGCTGTTGGCCTCGCCTTCGAGGACGTGCAGCTCGGCGCAGTCGGCCAGCGAGTGCTCCAGGCAGAGCTGGAGGAACCGGGCCTGGGTCTGGCTCACGCGCTTGAGCAGAGACAGCAGCGCAACAGTCTGCTCGCACTCGTT
>NW_027527551.1:1753006-1754386 GCF_008692635.1 Crocuta crocuta | reverse complement strand
CCCGCCCCAAAGTTTGGCGGAGCCGCAGCCCCGCGGCCGCCAGAGACGCGTTCCCGTTCCAAGGTGGCTCCGGTGCCCGGACGCTGCAGGTACTGCCTGGGCTCCCGCCTCTCTCGTCTGGTTTCAGTTACGTTCCGGTGGTTCTGGCTGATTTCCCCAGAGATGATGACAGACAGTAGCACGGAAATGTTTCTTTTTTAAAAAATAACGATTTTTTAAAAAATTCCCCACAAGGCACACAAACTGAAAGAATGCTCTCTTTCCCCCCCCCCCTTCTCTCAGCTTCGGGATGGTGATTTCCGGCGTCCCGGGGTCTCTTCCCCGCTGGGCGGCAGCTCGGACCCTTCACACCCGCATTCCCGAGCGGCGATCACCACTGGAAGGAGAGAAAGGCTGCAGTGAGACCTCAGCCAGCGAGGGAACGCGCCCGGGAAGCGAGCGCAAAAGAGGGGGCGGGGGGGGCGCCCCGCGGGAGGTTTGGTCCCCCCAAATTCCAGCCGCCCCCTCCGCACCCGGATGCGGGAGATGAGCGATTCCTGTTCTGGGAATGGCCAGAAGCCTCCTTCCCAGGTGCGGGAGGAGACCCCACGGCTTCCTGTTGCTGCCGCTGCGAATGGCTGGTGCTCCCCACACACCCCACCCGGGGTGGCCTCGAGGGCTGAGCCTGCAAACGCCAGCACCAGCAACAGATCTTCNCCTCCTCCCACTCCTCCTCCTCCACCTCCTCCTCCGCCTCCCCCTCCTCCCACTCCTCCTCCTCCACCTCCCGGAGAAGCAGCCGAGCGGCTGCGGCTCCATCTACAGCAACAGCCAGCATCTCCACCGCCAGGCGCCCCTCTGGATTTAGGCCGTGAGCAGCCGCGGCAGCAGCTCGAGACAAAAATAAACTCCCCACCCAGAGCTCGGTGCCCGGCGGGCGGAGGCGCAGCCCGAGCCCCGGCTCCCCCGCGNCGGCCCCCCCGCGCCCCGCCTCCCGGCCCACCCGGGAGGTCTCCGAGGGCCTGCTTCGCCCGGAGCGATCAGATGTGTGCGTGCGTGTGCGTTTGTGTGTACGCGCGCGTGTGCTCCAGGCATTCTGCCCTGGCTGCCACCGCCTACGGGCGGGCCCGGCCAGCCCAGCGCCTCGCCCGCGCTTCCCAGGCCGGAGGCAGAACCGCTCCGGGCGCGCGCCGAGCGCGGAGACGGCCGGAGTCCGAGGCACTGCTTCCCCCGGCGGGCAGGGCGGCTCCGCCGAGACTGCGGCTCCGCGCCGCCCGCACACGCCCCCCAACGACCGCAAAGAAGAAAGTTCAGCTTCGGGGGCTCCCCCAGTCCTATTCCTGTCCGGGTGGCCGCCGCCGGCGGAGAGAAGAGCCCGGCGGCTCGGCCTCCGAGGGGCCG
>NW_027527551.1:1705706-1752939 GCF_008692635.1 Crocuta crocuta | reverse complement strand
GATTCCTAAGTGGGGACCAGAAAAGGGGAGGAGAGCGGAGAGGGAGGAGCCGGATGGCGCAGAGGGGTCGGGTTGGAAGAACCGCCCCGCGGAGGGAAGAAGTTTGGGGAAGAGGAGGGGTCCGGGTGAATTCCTCCCGCAGCCGTCTTGAGAGTTCTGGGGGGGTCGGGGCCCTCGAGTAGCCCGAGCGCTGGCAGTGGAGGACTCGGAGGGCGCTTGAGAGGGGGCGGTGCCGCCACCGGCTGCTCGTCCTTGGGAATGTGGTTCGCCGACTCGGGTGACCCCTGGGTCCTACTGAGGCCCGGGGGTGGCAGACCGGTTCGGCCGGCGGGCGGTGGAGACCTGGGGTCACTGCCGCGGGGGGCGTGGACGGGTTCCGGGGGTCTCGGAGGCCGAGGGGCGGTGCACAGAGCTGGGCGTGCCTGGGTGCGGGCTCCCTGTGGCCCTTGTCCGAGGGGCGCGAGAAGTGCCTGTCCTGACCACCCCTCACCTGGCTCTGGCCTTGGCTGCCCTTTGCACTCGTCGGCGGCCTCGCGGGCCACGCGGCGCCCACCCTCTCCCCTAGGGAAGCCACCCGACCTCTGGGACCAGCCCGGGAGTTCTGCCTGGAGTACTCTCGTCCGCAGTGGAGACGAGCGCCGCCCTGGGCGGCAGGAGGGCGAGCGAGGCCACCTGTCAGCGCGTCGGAGTCTCCAGGCGGGGCCGTTTGCCTGGACCTGGACAGGGCGCGAGGCCGAGGCGGTGTCTGGGTCAGCGTCCCACGGGCGGGGGTGCGGCGGCCAGCGGAGCGGAGTAAGGTGGGCTGGAAACGTGCCGCCGGCCAGCCTCGGAAGTAGAGTAGAGGGTTGGTTAAAAATCCCCTAAAACCTGAACATCGCCGTACCTTCTATTATCAGGTGACCATTCACGAGTGGACTTGATGGTCAAATCCGTGCTATCTCCGTGTTTTCAGTGAAACACTGTGCCCTTGAACATTTTCTCCAGCAACTTGAAGCTTAGTTCGTAAGAGTACTTGTGAGAAGCCAGAGAAATGCGTGCTTCAGACCCAGTCTTCCTAGTCTGGTTAACACAATGTTTCTGAAGATAAAGTATCTGAGATATTATTCCACCAATTCACACTTCTATTTTTCAACTCCAGCATATGGGATTTCAATCCTTCCTTCCTCACACCTAGCTTCTGCCTCGGTTACTCCCTGTCAGACTCGTGACAGTACCTAACTCTGTTGGGAGTATTGAAAGGTCTTGTGGAGCTGCAGAAGTTTAAGTGTTTTCATTAAAATAGGGTATGTGAATAATTGTTTTAAGTTCATTATTAATCATCCAGGAAAGGTATCTGCATAATTTAATGAATATTTTCCCTAAAATCGAGAATCCTAGGGTTAATGTTTTATTTTTGTTTTGCGTTATTACAGAGGCAGAAAATCTTGTCATATCATTTTCTCCAAGACATTACTATCAATTAGCTAGTCCTTAGTAATAACTTCTACTGGGAAATGGGGAGGAGAGTCAGCACAGTCTACCCTGGTATATACACTTTGCTATCAATGGCAGCCAAAGTAGAAGTTATCCATCTGGAGCCTTTGAAAGCCCTCAAGAGTGATTTTTTTTTAAGCGAAAGGAACCTCCGTTTCATTAACTTATTTACTGTCACCTGCAGATTACTAAAGGAATAGTAAAACTCAAAAACAAAACCAAAATCAACAAACCTTGAGACAAATCTTCAAAACTTCCACTTATGCTGAAGAAAGAAAATACTGCCACCTACTGGGGAAATGTAGCCCTTACAGCAGCCTTTAATAGGAAAAGATCTTGATTTAGTTCATTTTTGAGCTATTTTTGAGAAATACAAAGATGAGCGGGAATGAGTTACAAGCCCCCCTTGTTTTTGTGGGATGACAATCCTCGTGATTTCCCGTGCCTCTGGGCCTTTTTTTCTGATAAGAAAGAGAATATAGATAAAACCCAATGATGCTGCTTCATTATTCCTCGGAGTGAAGTTACTACTCTGAAGGAAGGAAAGGAATACTGTCAGCTGAATATATGTTTGTGTATTAAATGTGGAATCTTTCTATATGAACCTGTGCCAAGTTTTTATGGATAATTAAGAAGTAGCTAACAAGTACTAAACGTTTACACTCCTTGGCAAAGGAATGAAAATATGAGAGAAAGGAGATTATTGTTATCTGTGTCCACTGTTTTTCTAGTAAAAAATACCTAATGTTCACCTACTTTGTGCCAGGCAGCAAGTACACAGAGCACAGATACTGGGTCCATAATGGTGTAACAAACAAAAAAAGATAGATCAGAATATCAAATGAATTAGCATTCTTTTAACATTGTTTTGGTTTTCTCCTCTTTAGAATCTATGAAGGGAAGAGATCAGTGTTTGCTCAGTGAGTAATAACTCATCAAATAACTCAAATGTTCAAATGTTTCAAAGATGACTAAGTCCAGCTAAATCAGTACTATGTTTATAAGTCACTGCTTAAGAACATGTTTAGGTATTGTTTGTATCAGTAAGATATCTCCAGGAGCTCATGTCTATAGATTATAAATTCACATTTCTTCTAGTAGTAATGAGATAAAACAAGAAAAAGTGCATTAGTTATAGAGACATTAGAACAAGTTATCTTTAATTATTTGCTTTATGAATTAGCAAAAGGATTCGAATTATTAAAATCTTGGAGTGGCTCAGTTAGTTGAGCCTCCGACTTTGGCTCAGGTCATGATATCATGGTTCGTGAGTTCAGGCCCCAGGATGGGCTCTGTGCTGACAGCTCAGAGCCTAGAGCCTGCTTGGGATTCTGTGTCTCCCTCTCTCTCTCCCCCTTTCCCTTCCCCACTCACACTCAGTGTGTGTGTGTGTCTCTCTCTCTCAAAAATAAATAAACATTAAAAAAAATTTTTTTAAGAAGCATTAAAATCTCCACATAAAGGTAAATGACAATGAATACTCTTCATTAATTCAATCATTTAATAACTCTTTATTGAGCATTTATCTGTATCAGGTTTAAGATAGATGTTTAAGATACATTGTTTAACATAGATGGTGTTTTCTATATAACATTTTCTATCTAACATAGTGTTCTCTATCTAACATTAAAGATAGTGTACATATGTACAAATATATTTATAAATAAAATTTAACTATAAAATTAATAATAAAAATGATAAAAGAAATAAAATTTCATACATCCATTATATATTAAAATATAGATTTATTGCATGCATGCATAGAAAAAGGTGTTAAAAAGATTTCCACCAGGATGGTAACTCCTGGTGACTTCCCTGGATGATAGAATTACTGAGGATTGTGTCTCTCTATTTTCTCATTTTTCTACCATACTTACAAAAGCTAAAACAAACAAACAAAAAAACACTGCATAAGCTCAGAACGACTGACTGAAATTAAACGTAGAAAGTATTCTAAAGGAACTACACTGTAAAACTTAGGTCTTCAACCACCAGTAATGGTTTAGGAGTCTGTTTGCTTCCTCCCAGGGTCTTTTCCTAGCCCCATTACTGTGCCTCGTGGCCTCAACATTCTCGTCTTTCCAGCCCCTGGTTCAGACACTTCCTGTAGTTTCTGAATCAACATTGAATACATTCCAAGCTCTTTGTCCCGAAATACAAAGACTCCAGCATTTGGCCACTATCCGCTGCTGTGGACTTTTCTCCAGAATTTCATTCACTAATTCATTCAACAAGAAGTATTTATCAAGTATAAATCACTGTGCAGGGCAAATAGAGGCTACAAAGGTCGAAGAGAAGGCATGGTCTCTTTAATCTTTAGTGGAGATTATGGCGGTGCACGTGCACACACACACACACACACACACATTTCACTGAAGGGTACAATATGTACCGGGTCTATGCGAAGACCGCACATAGTGTTGAACAAGCCCAGAGGAGGCAGAAATTCCCCCAGAAATTTCAGAAGACAGTACGCGTCTGGTGCCTTATGGGTTGGTGCTCCTTGGATAGTTTTGACAGAGATGGGAAAAATTTTAGGAGTCTATCCTACTGCAACTAAAGCATCATTACTATAAAGTGTACAGAAATATACAAGAATGTTAATACAAGAATGTTAATGTCAGCATTGTTTGTCAAGCAAAATGCTAGACTGCAGAGAATGTGTGAATAAATTATCAAACCTCCATACTATATACGTCCTTTAGAACCATTTTTAAAAACAAATTATAGATGGAAAAAGTGCATCAGAAATATGATAGATTGATGGATAAATAAGGGGACTATAGGTAAAGTAATATGTGATAAACATGACAAAATGTTAATTACAGAATCTAGAGTATATAGGTATTAATCATTCAATTCTTCGAATTTTTTTGTTTGCTCATGTGTATAATAAATTGTTGGGGATAAAAATGATGAGTCAAATTTCTATGTATTGGCCTAGAAATAAGCTTTTTTAAAGTCATAGAATAATGTCTATGTTATGATTCTGTTTTTGTGGTTAAGAGACCCAGGTGTAAAGCAAGAGTCTTGAATTTTAGAACACAACCCTATCACTGACTAGCCATTTGACCTTTCACCAGTCACTTCCCACTCTGAGCCTTAATTTCGTCGGTAACAAATCTACCTAATTATTGTTATGATTAAATGAGTTAAAACATTTAAATTTCTTAAAACAGTACAGGCATATAGTAAGTGAAAGTATTATTAAATATGATCGCATAAAGACGTTATGTGGGATGGGAGAGAGCAAACAAACTTTTGTCTCTCTCTGTAAATATGCTATAAATACAAATACACATATATTTGGGTTTTTTTTAATGTTTTATTTATTTCTAGGAGAGAGAGAGACAGAGACAGCATGACCAGGGGAGGGTCAGAGAGAGAGGGAGTCACAGACTGAAACAGGCTCCAGGCTCCGAGCTGGCAGTCAGCACAGAGCCCGACCCGAGGCTCGAACCCACGAACCGCGAGATCGTGACCCAAGCGAAAGTCGGACGCTTAACTGACTAAGCCACCCAGGCGCCCCCTTTTTTTTTTTTAAATGTTTTTATTTATTTCTGGGAGAGAGAGAGAGAGAGAGAGCGTGAGCAGGGGAGGGTCAGAGAGAGAGGGAGTCGCAGACTGAAACAGGCTCCAGGCTCTGAGCTGGCAGTGAGCATAGAGCCCGACGCGGGGCTCGAACCCACGAACCGCGAGATCACGATCTAAGCGAAAGTCAGACGCCTAACCGACTAAGCCACCCAGGCGCCCCACAAATACACATATATTTGTATGGAAATGTTTATTTGTATGTTTGGTACCACCCCATGAGGGAACAATCAGACAAATCCAGAAAGAGGGATATTCTCGAAGACAACTAACTGGTCTGGAAAAAATGGTGGAAAGACTGTCCTAGATTAAAAGAGACCAAAGGCACATAACCATATGCAGTGTGTTATCCTTATTGCCTCCGGGCTTGAAAATTAGCTCTTAAAGACATTAAACGTGGGGGACAACTGGGGAAATTTTGAACACAGGCTGGGAATTAGCTGATATTGGGCAATTCTTATTAGTTCTGTTAGATGCGACCATGGTATTGTGGTTATGAATGAGAAGCGTTTTTTGTTGTTTTGAAAGGCTATTCGCGCTGAGGTGTTTGGGTGAGGGGTCAAGATGTCCGCAACTTACTTGGAAATTGTTTAGCAAAAAGGTACATGGCTAAAGTGTATGTGACAAATGTTGAACCAGGTGGTGAGTATAAGGGGTGTACATTGAACTATCCTTCCACATTTTCTGTAAGTTTGAAATTTTTCGTAATTAAACAACTGAAAAATAAAGTTAAGTAGAAAGGTTTTAAAACAGAGACACGGGGTTTGTGGATAGCATTTGCAAAGGCAAGGAGATGTGCAAGTTCATAGTAAATGCTGTCAATGCTTCGGTTAAGAACAAAGGCATGAGTTGTAATAATGTTAAACTTGACTGCAATATTTCTCAAAGTGGGAGTCCATGAACCTCGCACATCAGAATCGCCTGGGAGCTTATTTTAAAATGCAGATCTCTGAGTTCCTCTGTAGGTGTAGTTGAATCCGGGTGTGCCTGAGTGGCTCAGTTGGTTGAGCATCCAACTCAGGTCATGATCCCAGGATTGTGGGATTGAGGCCCACGTGAGGCTCCGTGCTGAGCATGAATGGAGCCTTCTTGAGATGCTCTCTTTCTCAAAAAAAAAAAAAAAAAGTAGTGAATCAGAATCTTAAATCTTAAAGTTTCCATGTGAGTCTCAATTTAGCGTTTCCTTAACTTCCCCTGTCACAAGATGAACCTGGACTGCTTAGTACCATATAGATTCCCAGGCCCCTTGCCTGATAATTCTGATTCATTTGGGCTAAGGCTTGACAATCTGTATATTTAGAAAACGTTGTAGGTCATTTTGTGATTGGATCAGTTTGGAAAACACTAAGTTAGAAAACTCTGAAGAGCCTCAAAGCAGAGTTTCCTAAACACACTTGGTAAGAATCACCTGGGCTGCTAGTAGAAGCCACTCATATTTACAGCCGTCACCAAAACTTTCTAAATTAGAATCTGCTAGAAGCGGGCCTGGAAGTCCACATTTCTATCAAGAGCCCCTGGACATTCTTTTTTAAATATATAAATTTTTATTTCATTTTCTTTATTTTATTCTATTTCATTTTACTTTTTATTTTATTTTATTTTATTTTATTTTATTTTATTTTATTTTATTTTATTTTATGAGAGAGCATGCACAGGCAAGTAGGCGAGAAGGGTAGAGGGAGACAGAGGATTTCAAGCAGGCTCCATGCTCAGTGAGGAGTCAGATGCGTGTCTCGGTGCCACAACCCTGAAATCATGACCTGAGCTGAAATCAAGAGTCAAGTGCTCAAACAACTAAGCCACCCAGATGCCCTAATGATTCTTGAGGTTAGACAAGTTGGGGGAGCAGCAATGCACAGGTGTGCAAAACTGTCTGAAGGAAGGGCCTGTTGGAGCAGTGGGGACAGCCACAGAAGCATTAAGAGGAGAGGACCCAAGCAAGCTCTCACTAGATGAAAGATAGGACCTTTCTCTTCTTGGTGTCCTTCAGGTCCATTTCTAAGTGTCCTAGTCCCCACATTCCAGCCCCAAGAATCTGGATAGGGGATGTCTTCCCACATGGAGTACCTACAGACGAAAAAGTACTGGTTGGGAACGTGTGGATTTTTGGAGGGTAGAGTTCTCATGCAAATTAATATTCGGCCATGCTAGCTATATGCCAAAATCTCACAAGCATGCCGAATATATGTCAACCCCTCAAAGATAGACTTAATTCTTTTTTCTTAGCCTGCCCAAAGGAAAGCCCTGATGAATTTGTAAGGTAAGGATGTCCCTTCGAATGATTCTGGGCAAATACCCAGACATCTCCCTCAAGCAACTTCATACTCTACTTGTCCTGTGAATTTCTACAGCATTTGTAGACAAAGAGGAATATCTGTCACTGAAATAAGGCTGTTATAATGGTAGAGTGGACTCTGAACCAGACACATGGGAACTATGTCCTGCCTGATCTCACCGGCTGCCCCTCCTTACCTCATTTCATGCTGCAGCCCCCCACCCCCACCCTGGCCTACATTCATTCAGTTCCTCAAATGTGTGAAGCCCATTCTCTTCTGGAAGACTTGGCACTTACTATTCCTGGAGAACTATGTCTCTCTGGCTTCTCATCCAGCACTTCAAAAGGCTGACTCCTCCCTCAGGTCTTAGCTCAAATGTCACCGTCTTAGAGAGGCCTTTTTAGACCCCACTATCTAAAGCAGTGGCCCTTTCCCTACCGTAGCAGGTACCACAACGCAACTTGTATTGCTTGCTCATGATCTCTCTCCACTCACCAGATTTTCAGCTTTACAAGCGCAGGGGGCCGTTTCTGCCTTATTTATCCTCAGTACTTTCTAGGACCTATCACACGGAAGTGCGCAGTAACTGTTGAGTTGAATGAATGAATCTTGGGGTGGGAAACTCCCTCAGAAGGCTCTGGGTCCAGTGCCCCCATCCTGTACTTAAATACCCTATAACTGTGTTTTGAGACCCAGTCTGTGAGCATACTTTTACCTAAACCGCAGCAAAACAAGAGTAGCAAGAATAACGTATTCTCGTTTTTTTGCTGTTCTAAATGTATTCAGCTTCAAGGACTTCACTTTGAGATGATGCTCTTCTTGCTTGGGAAAGGGGTATTAAAGTATCTTATATTAAATGATAGTGAGTAGTATTGGGCTATTAATGTCCTTATTTGGAGAAATTAAACAAAAATGCTTGGTGACTTTAGTGGGTCTCCTGGTTCTCCTAGCCCATGAAATTCAGAAGTCTGCAAGTCACGGGCCACATCCTTCCCTCTAAGTGGCCATTTCAATGACCTTGGGGTGGCCATTGGCATTGGTGATTAAAATGTGCTTTCTGTAAGTCCTCGGTCTGTCGCTCTGTAACTCGCACCGTGGCAGCTATGGGCATGCACCAGTCAGCTCCCCTTCAAGGGTCTGCCACAGGATGGTGTTGCCAAGCCAGCTGCTGTCTCTTTGCTCAAGGACACTCCATCCACTTAGTGGAGACTTTCTCAGGACTGTGCTGTGGTCTGAGGCCCTTCCTCCTCAGTCCTTCTTTCCTCTATGCTTTCATAGTTGTGGTCCAAAGGCTCTCCCTGCCTGGTCCTGCTTCCTCCCCATTAAACCTTCATGGGTATTTCCCCCAGTAAATGGCGTACACATCTAATCTTGGCATCTCCTTCTTGAAGGACCTTCCTAAACAAACATACTATCCCCTGGCTTCAAGTGACCCTAGGAATTGGACAAGGGACTCCAAATGTGATCTGACCAACTGTAGATAGGTGACCATCCCTTTCACCACCCATAAAATGGAGAAAATTCTGTTCATCTCACAGGGCTGTTGTGAGACCTGAGTACATAACACATGCAGCGCCTCACAGTGCCTGACGCTCAGTAATGCAAAGGCCTGTCCCCACCTGGCCCTACCCCACCCACCCCTGTCACTGTGAGGCTGCGGAAGCATCTGCTCAAAGGCTGCTCTGATCCATGAAGACACATTTTATAGGTTCAAGGGAAAAGTGAACAAAAGCATAGATTTTTTGAAAGTTGTAAATTTTAAAAGCTGAAAGAAGGTCTCCTAGGGTTATCAATGTGTCGTATCAGACAATCTCACGTAAAATGGGATTTAGTGCAAATTCTAACTTGTGAAAAGCAGATGATTAGGCAGTCATGTGAGTGGAATGGGAGTTAGGTGAGCTAGAAACATAGGTGGCAGGCGGTGAACCATTTCCTGGTGCAAGGGGATGAGTCCAGGTGGTTCTCTGTCCTCCATCCTCAGGAAGGGTACAGAACCACTGATGTGCATGCTGGCAAGAGTAGGCTGTTCAGGTCCAGATAAAGAGAAAGAATTGATGATGAAAGGTTAGACTTGGCTGGGTGAACAGAAGTGCCAGGATTGAGGAAGTTTGAAGACTGATTTAAAGTGAACCAGGGGGGTGCCTGGATGGCTCATTCAGTTAAGTGTCAGACTTTGGCTCAGGCCGTGATCTCACAGTTCATGAGTTTGAACCCCACGTCGGGCTCTGTGCTGGCAGCTTAGAGCCTGGAGCCTGCTTTGGATTCTGTGTCTCCTCTTCTTTCTTCTGCCCCTCCCCCGATGTGCTCGCGCTCCCTCTCTCTCTCTCTCTCTCTCTCCCTTTCCCGAAAATAAATAAATAAACTTTGGGAAAAAAAATAATAAAGTGAACCACCTGGGTGGCTCAGTTGATTAAGTGTCAGACTTCAACTCAGGTCATGACTTCACAGTTCATGAATTCGAGTCCCACATCAGGCTCTCTGCTATCAGGACAGAGCCCACTTTGGATCCTCTGCACCCGCCCACCCCCACCTCTCTCTCTCTCTAAAAAATAAATACATATTTTTAAAAAAAGTGAACCAAGAGATAGCACTGTATTTGCCACTAGGGTCTACTGTGCTTCCTGAAAAGTAGGCACAGCTATTTTGTATTAAAGATAGTATTTAGGGCACTGGTTCAGTGGGTTAAGCGTCCAGCTCTTCATTTCCACTGAGGTCATGATCTTGCAGTTCATGGGTTCAAGTCCTGCGTTGGTCTCCAAGCCAGTGTGGAGACAGCTTGGGATTCTCTCTCTCTCCCTCTCAATAAACAAACAAACAAACAAACTTAAAAATATATATATTATTTAAGGGCACCTGACTGGCTCAGCTGGGGAAGCATGAGACTCTTGATCTCAGGGTGGTGAGGACAAGCCCCACACTGAGCATAGAGCTTACTAAAAAAGATGTTATTTAAACATAATTGCACTGCTGTCTCTGATAAACTTGTTAGGAGGCCTGAAAACAACTGGCACATTACTTGGCACATAGTAAGTACTTGATAAATATTAATTTTCCTTCTTTCTGTGCCTGGATAGAGTGTGTTCATTTGGCTACTTTACCTCTTGGGTCTGCCTCACATGGAGACATGCCCTCTCAAAAACCATGCTATAAAGCCTAGGACAGCATTGCCAGGACTTGAGTCAGGATCAGAGGGAATGAAGAGAGAGATGTGGAGGAAGGACCCGCAGAACTGGTGACAGATGGAATGTGAGAAGGCTAAAGCAGGAGTCAGGTTTGCTAAGATAGCAGCAGTGAAAGGCAAGCTGGGTGAGGCCCAGGAGCCATGGCTCAGGAAGACTAACCTTGAGTACAGGTCTCATTGGAGGAAGCTCAAACACCTGAGGGTTGGCAGAGGCACATACTGGGGTAGAGAGCGGGTGTTCTGTGAGCCCAGGGCAGAGTGGTATTGCCTGCGCCGATGTCCCATACCCCTAGTACATTTTCACGTGGGGTCATGACTCAACCCAGGCCAAAAGCCAAGCTGCTGGCGGGGCCCTGTCAACATGGCCAGGTGAGCCTCAGGTAAGGCAGTGGGACTCTTGAGGAATCTGGTTTCACTTTTCACTAAAGTTCTTATTTCTCTCAGGATAGTTTTCAAGTTTCCTTCAGTTCCTCAATTTAAAAAATTCTTTCAGAAAAAAAAGACTTAAAAATTTTTTTAATGTTTATTTCTTTTTGAGAGTGAAAGAGTGCAAGCAGGGGAGGGGATAGAGAGAGGGGGAGACACAAAATCTGAAGCAGGCTCCAGGTTCTGAGCTGTCAGCACAGAGCCCGCCCTGGGACTCGAACCCACAGACCGTGAGATCATGACCTGAGCCGAAGTTGGACACTTAACTGACTGAGACACTCAGGTACCCTCAAAACAAAAACTTTTTTTTTAAAAGAGGATTTTTATATTTTATTTTATTTTTTCATGTTTACTTTTGAGAGAGAGAGAAAGAGCGAATCATGAGGTCATGACCTGAGCGGAAATCAAAAGTTGGATGCTTAACCAACTGAGCCACCCAGGTGCCCCACCCTTCTAATTATTCCTAAGTGTAAAACTCTGTGGCATTAAGTACATTTACATTGTATGGTAAATCCCTACAAACTATTTCCAGAACTTTTCATCATCCCAAACTGAAACTCTGTAGCCATTAAAAAAACAATTCCCTCTCTCCCATTCCCTCAACTCTTGTTAACCAATAGCTACTCTCTGTCTCTATGATTTGCCTATTCTGGGGACCTCACAGAAGTGGAATCATACAATGTTGTCTTTTCGTGTCTGTCTCCTTTCACTGAGCATAATGCTTTCAAAATTCATCCATGTTGTGGTATGTATCAGAATTTAATTCCTTTTAAAACTAAAGAATCTTCTATGAAGAAAACGTTTTTTAAAAAATCTTTTTAAATGTTTATTTATTTGAGAGACAGAGAGACAGTGTGAGCAGGGGAGGGGCAAAGAGAGAGGGAGACATAGCATCTAAAGCAAGACCCCGGCTCTGAGCTGTCAGCGCAGAGCCCGACATGGAGCTCAAACCCACAAACTGTGAGACCATGATCTGAGCCGAAGTTGGATGCTTAACCGACTGAGCCACCCAGGTGCCCCTGAAGAAAACTTTTATCACAGCTTTCTCTAGAATAGAGTTAGATAAGAAGCGGCTAACTAATTTTTAGAACACTTAGGTATACTACATTGTTTACTGATTTCTAAACAATATAATTCAAACCAATTAATTGGTACAGTTATTTAAATAAAATATAAATATAAGCAAGTTTTGAACCACAGTTTCAAACACAAATGTAGATGGATTCATATTTCTTAAAAATAAACGTGAGAAGTATTAATTATAGTTTTTTACAGTAAAATATCTCACAAGGTGTCATAAACTTTCAAATAAATAGAGTCAGAAGATTAAATGTAAACATTGCAAAACCACTCCCATTTACAGGGTTTATATAGGTCAGAATCGGAAAAGTGGGACCTTGGAACTTGTGGAGGAATCACTTGTCCCAGACTGGCATAAGAGAAATAGAGCAAAAGTCACTTGTCCCAGAAGTCATCAAATCCTTATTGTAATCTTGGTTATTAATTTAAAAATTGCCAATATCTTTTCAACTAAAAGTGTGATTGAAATGTGTCCACAGGTTTGATCAGTTGAAAATTTTATTTTTTTTTAATTTTTGTTTTAATGTTTTATTTATTTCTAGGAGAGAGAGAGAGACAGCGTGAGCAGGGGAGGGTCAGAGAGAGAGGGAGATACAGAATCTGAAGCAGGCTCCAGGCTCCGAGCTGGCAGTCAGCACAGAGCCCGACGCGGGGCTCGAACCCACGAACTGCGAGATCATGACCTAAGCGAAAGTCGGTCGCTTAACCGACTAAGCCACCCAGGCACCCCTCAAAGCCTTTCTTAAGGTAATATTCATTACACATCTTCTGGAGAGTATAGTCTAGTGCAGGCCCTAAATTTACTTGAGCCCAGAATCCATTCTTCATAGGGCTTGTAGTGTAATGTTGCCTGGACTATGTTTGGGGAAATGCTGGCTCTGATAATAGGTTCGAGAAAAGCAACAAAAGTGATGAGAGAATTTTTAAATTGTATCTACAGTTCAGTGATGAAAAACCATGTGTTTTTTCGGACAATGTAGTCTGAATGTAGTCACCTGACTAGTGCGTGAGAGCACAAGCTTCAGGCAAAATAAAATAAAGCGAAACTGAATTCAAATCCCAACCCTACCAGCCGGTAGCTGTGTAATATGGGCTATTTAGCCTGTTGGCCTCAGTTTTCTGTCTACTTTAGTAAACTGAGCCAGAATGATTGGAGATAATTGTATCTAATTGTATCAATTAGAGTATAGGCAGGAGACAAAAAAACACAATTATTTTATCAGAGATTATTAACATAAAGGGTGGCTGACTGAAAAATCAAATGGAAAAAAACATGAAGGTATTTTAGAGGTAGCAATTGCAGAAAGCAGCTACCATCCCCAGGGCTGGAGAAACAAAGTAAAGAAGTTGGGATTATAGAGACCAAGAGGGCTGCAAGAGGGGCCTCCCGGAGCGGAACGACTCAGACTTCTGAGGAAGGGGTGCCGCTGGGCTGGGGCTGGTGTCCTGAGTGGGAAGATGAGGAAGCAGCTTTGAGAAATGTTGGAAGAACTGCAATGGGAATTTGCCTGCTGCTCCTGGAATCAACCACCCCCGCCAGGGAAAGGAGGCAGACTGAGGGAATGCTTGACAAAATAGGAAGGCCACAGAAAAGAAACAGGAAGGAGCAAATCCTTTCTTCCTCCTATCTGCCAGTCTCCCTCCACTTGCAAAGCTTTATAGGCAGCCTGCTAGTCTACAGAGTCTTACCAGCATCACAAAGTAGAGAGTGGAAAGGTAGGTCTGGAGCTGAGAGGCAAGAGCTTAATCACTGGCAAAAACACAAAGTGCTCAGATCACAGAAACTATATGACGGATATTCCTCCTCCTCTTAACCTGACTAGTTGACTCAGTCCTATACCTAGTA
The DNA here is from genome assembly GCF_008692635.1 of Crocuta crocuta. NCBI lineage: Eukaryota > Metazoa > Chordata > Mammalia > Carnivora > Hyaenidae > Crocuta > Crocuta crocuta. The sequence goes on along the minus strand of NW_027527551.1, from coordinate 1,739,066 downwards.
CAACTTTGCAGAATTTCTGTAGGACACAGCTATGATAAACACAGAAGAGATTAAATGCTAGAGGTTCAACCAATTAAATAAAACAAGTAAGGTAGGTATAATGTCACATCTTAAACTTAAAATGTCTATATTCTTGATTTTGCCCACCCTCTTCCCCAAATCCATCCTCCCTCAGTCTTTTAAAAGTGCAACTCAAACAAGGTCACCTCCTCACTTTGATTTTCTAGTATCTTCCCATTGCATAGAAGACAGTCCCAGCTCCTGCCATGGCCATATAATAAGGCCTGCCCTCTCTTCAACCCTATCCACATGGCTCCTCCTTATTTTTTCAATTCTAGCTACATAGGTCTTCTCTCTGTTCCTCCAACACCCAAGCTCTTTTTCACGTTAGGCCATTGCACTTTTTTTTCTTCCACCCAAGCACCAGGCTTATTATCACCACCACCACCACCACCACCACCACCACCACCACCACCACCAAATGACTAGATTCCTAATAGTCTCTGGGCCTTCTATCTTGACCCCTTCTCCCACCAACATACCAGTTCATGCTCCACATCAGCCAGCCTTCAACGACTCCTCTTCACTTTCATGATAAAATTTAACTCTCACCAAGTCCTTCCAATCTTGCCTCAGTTTATCCAATGATACCCACTCTTGCCACTCTAATTCAACATAGTACTGGAAGTCCTAGCCAGAGCAATTAGACAAGAAAAAGAAATAAAAGGCATCCAAGTCAGAAAGGAAGAAGTAAAACAGTCTCTATTTGCAGATGATGTGATATTATATACAGACCTGAAGACTCCACCAAGAAACTGTTTGAACTAATGAATGAGTTCAGTAAATTTTCAGGATATAAAATCAATATACAAAAATCAGTTGTGTTTCTATAACTAACAATGGATTATCAAAAGAGAAATTAAGAAAACAATCCCATCTGCAACTGCATCAAAAAGAATAAAATACATAGGAATAAATTTACCCAAGGTCTTCAGTCTGAAAACTATCAGACATTGATGAAAGAAATTAAAGACCATTTATCTCTACAGCCTCATTCCCTTTCTCCTTCTTACTCTGCACTCCAGCTAGTCTGAATTATTTCCATTTCCCTGAACTTAGAATGATCTATACATGCTGTTCTCCCTGTGTTGTCAACACCAAGCTGTCCCTTGGGTCTTGGTTTTCCGTCCCTTCCTCTGGGAAGCCTTTCCTCCTCTTCCAAGTCTGAGGTAGCTTCCTCCATAAGCTCCCATAATACGCTGTTCTTAAGCCTATGTTAGCACTTACCACTTTGCCTGTTTACTTCTCTGTGTCTCTCAATAGATTAGAAACTGCATAAGTCATGAACTGATCTGTTTATCTGTGTATTCCCATTGGCTTGCACAGACTTTGCCATTTAACAAATATTTGCTAAATGAATGAATGAATCTTAAAGGTATGGAAGACCCGTTGCAGTTATATTAAACCGAGCAATATAATCCAATTTGCATTATAGAAATATCCGTTTTAAAGGCACTTTGAAGTGTAGCAACCTACAAAGTAGTGTGGGAAATTCTTTTTTTTAATGTTTATTTATTTTTTGAGAGAAAGAGACGGAGTATGAGTGGGGAAGGGTCAGAGAGCGGGAGACACAGAATCTGAAGCAGGCTCCGTCAGAGCTGTCAGCACAGAGCCTGATGTGGGGCTCAAACTCACAAACCATGGATGATGACCTGAGCTTAAGCCAGACACTTAACCAACTGAGCCACCCAGGGGCCCCTAAGTTTTACTAATCTTGGAATAGGTGCAGAAAATGTCAATAACAGCAATAAGTTTTGAGGATGGTTTGGCGTTTGAAATGGGCAAAGACTGAAGGTGGGAAAATCAGGATCAAGATGCTATTACAGTAATCCAGTTGAGAAAAAGGATCTAAACACTTGGTAACTTTTTGAGTAAGGAAATGAGGAGTCTAGGGTAACTCTTATGGTTCTAGCTTGGGTGCAGTGAATGGTAACAGTTGATGAACCTGAGAGCACATGTCTACTTTTCCCATTAGATTCTTGCTCCATGAGTCCAGACTCTCCTGTTCCTGTTTCTACCTCCCCAAACACTGTTCATTCATTCATTCAATCATTTATCCATTCAACAAATACTTAGAAGGCCTACTTTGACCTAGATGCTACTCTTGGTGCTAGAGATAGAGAATGAACAAGATAAATCGATGGGTGTTGAGGTACCTTATACCTCTATACTCGGTTTGTGGAGAGGTTTTATCATGAATGGATGTTGAATTTCGTCAAGTGCTTTTTCTGCATCTATTAAGATGATCTGATTATTTTTATCCCTCATTTTGTTAATGTGTGTCACATTGCTTGATTTGCATATATTGAAACATCTTTACATCCCTGGAATAAATTTCATGTGATCATGGTGTTTGATTGTTTCACCTATTGTTGAATTCAGTTTGCTATTACTTGTTGAGGATCTACATGCAAAAGAATGTAGCTGAACCCCCTTCCTCATAACATATATAAAATTTAACTCAAAATTAATCACAGACCTAAATGATAAAATCCTTGGAATGAAATAAGAGTAAATCTTTGTGACCTCGACTTGGGCCAAGACTTCTTAGTTATGACAACAAAAGCTCAAGTAACAAGAGAAAAAATAGGTATGTTGGACTTCATCAAAGTTAAAAACTTTTGTCTTCAAAGGATACCATGAAGAAAGTGAGAAAACAACCTAAAGAATGGGAGAATATTTTTGAATCACGTATCTGATAAAAGACATATCTAGAATATAAGCTCTTACAAGCCAATAATAAAAAGTTAACCCAATGGGCAAAAGATCTGAATAGGTATACAAATGGCCAATAAACACATGAAAAGATGCCCAACATCATTAAGCCATTAGGGAAATGCAAATCAAAACCACAATTATACTGGTGGTTGCCAGGGGGCTGGAGTGAGGAGGGGTACAGTTTAATGAGTATAGAGTTTCAGGTTTGTAAGGTAAACAAGTTCTGGAGATTTGTTGCACAAGAATGTGAATATACTTAACACTACTAAACTGTACATTTAAAAATGGTTGGGAAGATAAATTTTATATAATTTTGGAAAGTAGCCACTAATCTATATAAGCCAAATATTTTCTCTAATAACCCATTCAAATACAATGCTTTTTTAGATATTCTCACAAAATATGCCTTATTCACTGCTACTGGAAAATGCTGACATAGCCTCTAGGAGTCAATGCACTTGTTTTTACTTGATTACCTACCAAATTATTCATATTTGTTACCACCAACGGCAGGAAAATCAATTATTTTAGTCACAGCAAGGGGAGCTAAGGGCAAATCATCTTTAAGAATTATAAAAAATGATGGGTGAATACCTAAACAAAATGTGGTATATACATACAATGGAGTATTAATCAGCCTTAAAAATGAAGGAAATTCTGATATACGTCATAACACTGATGAACTTTGAAGACATTATACCCAGTGAAATGTCAGACACAAAAGGACAAATATGTAATTCCACATATACGAAGTACCTAGAATAGTCTATTTCATAGAGACAGAGTATAATGGTAGTTACCAGGGGCTGAAAAGAGAGGGCATGGGGGTGTCAGTGTTTAACGGGTACAGAATTTCCATTTCAGATGATAAAAATTTCTGAAGATGGACACTGATGATGGGCACACAACAGTGTGAATATACTTAAGGTCAATGAACTGTACACTTAAAAGCAGTCAAACTGGGGGGCGCCTAGGTTGCCCAGTCAGTTAAGCATGACTTCGGCTCAGGTCATGATCTTGTACTTCGTGAGTTCAAACCCCACATCAGGCTCTCTGCTGTCAGCGCAGAGCCTGCTTTGGATCTTTTTTTTTTTTTCCTCTTCTCTTCTCTCTCTGCCCTTCCCCCGCTGTGCTCACTCTCTCAAAAATAAATTGAAAGACATTAAAAAAATAGTTAAAATGGTAAATTTTCTGTTACATATATTTTACTACAATAAAACAATTATGAAGAGTGGAGGAAGACTGCAGGTGGAATCCATCACATATGATAAAACAACTATATTTCTGGACAGATCTGTAGAGAGAAACAGGATGGCTGAAATGGGCAAAATGATCTAAGATTTCCCCAGTTTACCCCAAAGTGAGTTTCCCAGACGAACTGTCACTGGCTGACTGCAGCAGAGGCGGCAGCTTTGGACGGCCCCCCTTTCAGTGGTACAGTTGGAACAGACCGAGGAATTTCTGAAGTGGGATATGCTGTCAGTGCTCCTTGGAGGCACAAATACTTTGAGGTCAGAAATCTTGCCTGATTCTTTGCAGCCCTGACCCCCAAAAGGAATGTGGCCCTAGAAGGTATTTATTATTACACAGCTATTGAACAAAGACGAACGTTTGATTTGGTGTATAATGGAGACTAGGTAATATCTTTTTCAGAGTGTTGTATTTGAGTAAAATGAAATGATATTATGTAAAAACACTGATACAAAGATAAGGCATTATTCTAATACAAACAGGGCAAAAAAGTCTTGAAAAATTCCCTGAAGTTCAGTTTATTTGCCATGATCTCATTTCTTAGTGAATTAAATTTCCCCTGAAGACACAGAAAGTCATGATTTACCTTTTTCTTCTTTGTCATCTTGGAAAGCATGGGGGATGGGGCTCTTCGCCTATCACGTGACTGCTCTGAAGGATATGGGTTTATTCTGAATAAAAATACACTAGAAAAAAATAGTTATTTGTTTCTCTTAGAAGTTTTTCTGGCTCCAAAACCTCTCCAGTTTGGGATGGATTTGCTATACAGGAGGAAATCTAAGGTAAGGCATTACAAGTCTCACAGATCTTCCTTGACAGGTCACATCCTGCTAATCTAATCATATTTGACAATTAATTTAATTAGCCAAGATATTTTACTGTCCAAGTTTCATATATCTGCCTCCTACAGATGAGTATCATTTTAATCTATGTTATACTGAGAATAGTCAAGAATTGTATCTTGCAAAAAAAGAATTATATCTTGCATGTATGATTTAAGAAGCTATATTAAAATTAAGACTTGTGTTTATGTGACTAAAAGGAAAATTAAAAACCATTACATGGATGTTTTTAACAACTGTTATTTTCTGAAAAGTTTTAAAGTTAGAAAGTCTTTCCAACTCCTTTATAAAATGGGGAACATACAATTACTTTAGGAAGAATTCATTTTTTTCCCCAGTTGCACTCCAGATTATGTCAAAGGCAGAGCATCCAGAAATCTTGAGACGTTCACCTCCTCAAGTTTTAGATGGATTGCTTTTCAGAATTTTTCCTAATCAACATTATTTGAAATCCTCTAGCTGATAAAAGGGCAAACATTTACATTTTTCTCAAGAGTTGAGTGAATTTTTACGTATCAACACAGATGGTATTCCAGTATTTATCATGGTGAACAGGAAGGAATTAATTTTCATCATCCATGTACTCTACAAATGTGAAGTTAAAAATAGAATTTTTGTTGATAGTCAACACTGTAGATTCCATGTTATGATTCGTTCCAAGAACACAAATTTCTACATCTTCAGTGGAAGGTGTACTTTTCAGTTGGAACAATGCTCTCAAAGAGCTTTCAGTTTGTCTTTCTCTTGCTCCTTTTGACTGCAAAGTGCAAAAGATTCCTGAACAAATTGCCTGCACATAGGGCACTGCTGAAAATACCTAACACATCCATCACACAAGCATGTGTGTCTACACGGCAGAAGCACCCAGTTCACAGTCCCATTCTGGCAAACAACACAGTCCTTGCTATTCTCCTCAGGAGGCTCCACTTCACTTTCAGACAGTCCAGCCTTTTCCAGCAAATTTCGGTCTGTGCTTTTTTCTTCTGGAGACGAATTGCTGGAGGGCGTGGAGTTACTATTTGCAGACATGAAAAGTTGCTGAAAACCAAAAAAACAAGTTTAAGGATAAACACAAATGGCAATTACTCTTTAAATCTGGGAGTTCAAAATTTGTGCTGCTCAAAATTTGTGAGTTAGCAAACCCAGTAGCAAACAACAGCTAACTTCTGTGACTAAATGAAAAACATTATCTCTTTATAAATGGTCATTCTTTGAAAACTCTGAAAAGGGACAGAGGAAGACGACAGGGTACTTACCTTAAGATCATGAAATTGACCTTGAGCCAGGAGTAAATATTGATATAATATTCTACAGGGAAGTTTATAAGTCTTATCAGGAATATGAATTACTGACACCATGGAAATCTAAAATAAAAATTGAATACCATCAATGTTATTTCATAGGCATATGAAATAAAAATAAAAGGTTGACAAATTGGAAAACTTACAATAATTTATTTAAATCACAGTCATTAAAAAGGATCAATTACTGAACAATATTTCAATATTGGCAATATTTTTGCCAGTTATTTTTAGTTATACTCACATTTATAAATTTAATGCAATCCCAACAAAAATACCAAAGAGCTTTTTCATAGTTATATGAATTAACTCTAAAATTCTCCTATGGAAAAATAACACCTAAGAATAGCTAGGAAAATACTGAAAAGAAAGCCCTGCAGAGGACTGAGCCCAGTCAGATATTAAAACATACTACAAAGCCTTTAAGATTAAAATAATATGGTACAGGCACATGAACAGACAGGTGGCTAGAACAGAACTAACAGTTAAGAAACAGACCCAGCTTTCTATACAAATATGACAAAGGTGACATCTGAAATCACTAGGCAAATAGTCTTTCTAATAAAAAGTATTAGGACAACTGGATAGCTGTTTGGAAAAATATAAAATACGATGCATTTCTCATAACCATACATAAAAAATAAACCCCAAAAGCATAAGAAATCTAATTGTAAAAAAGAAAAAAAAACTATGTAAGCACTAAAAGAAAACATGTGAATTCCTTTATATTCTCAGTGTAGAGACAGACTTCCTAACTATGACTCAAACTCTGAGGCAGATGCATTTGACTGTATAAAAATTTAAAACTTGTATCACAAAAAGCACCATAGGCAAGGTCAAAAGACTTCTTAAGAACTGGAATAAAATATTCACAATATCCCTAACTTATGAAGAACTTTTAAATACTGAAAAAAAAGTGACCAAAAATCCTATTAAAAAATGGGCAAAAGACATGAACAATCTACTCAAAAATATAAACATAGTCTTTAGCCATATTAAAAGATGTTCAGGGCATCTGAGTGGGTCAATCAGTTAAGCGTCAACTCTTGATCTCGGGTCATGACCTCATGGTTTGTGAGTTTGAGCCCCATCTCAGGCACTATGTTGATGGCGTGGAACCCGCTGGAGATTCCATCACTCCCTCTCTTCTGCCCCTCCTCTACTCATGCTCAAGCTCTCTTTCTCTCTCTCTCAAAGTAAATAAACTCTAAAAAAAAATCTTCAATTTCACTCACAGCATGACAAAATACAAATTAAAACTTCACTGAGATATCACTTCTCACTCATTAGATTAATAGATTTCTTTTTTTTTTTTTTTTTTTATTTCTAGAGAGAGAGAGCGTGAGCAGGGGAGGGTCAGAGAGAGAGGGAGTCACAGACTGAAACAGGCTCCAGGCTCTGAGCTGGCAGTCAGCACAGAGCCCGACGCGGGGCTTGAACCCACGAACCGTGAGATCATGACCTAAGTGAAAGTCGGACGCTTAACCGACTAAGCCACCCAGGCGCCCCTAGATTAATAGATTTCAAATGTTTGTCAATACACTCTATGGAGAAACAGTCACCCGGATAGTCATATATTGCTGGTGGAAATTTATAAAAAAGAAAAAAGAAAGGTACAATTCCAAGGGTATAATCCCAATTGAGGGGAATTTGTCAACATGTAACAAAATGACATGCCCTTACCCATCGACCGTACAACTCAACAATATGAAAATACATATGCACAGATTATTCAATGTAAGATTATTTGTTATTGCACAATACCGGAAATTATCTGAATGTCCAACTATAGGAGATTGGCTAAGTAACTATGGTAACTATACATCCTACACACAATGGAGTGCTATGCGGCTGTGAAAAAACAAAGTGAGGAAGAGCTCTACAAACTGATCTGGAGTGGTTTCCAGGAGATACTATGAAGTAAAAAAAGCAGGAACGTGTCTGGTATAAAAAATGTGATACCTTTGCAGTAAGAAAGAGAAAATAAGAAAAAAATATATACATGTGTATCTTCTCATCATTACAATAAGAAACATAGGAAGGATAAATGAGAAAACAATAAACTTGGTTATCTACAAGAACTGGGGTGTATAAGAATGGGAGGCAGGGATGAGAGCAATACCTGAGTACACCTTCTCTAATTTTGACTTTTAGAACTAATCCAAGTAAGTTATGGACACAGAGTTTAACTATAAATCTTTGGGCAAAAAATAAGGAGAAGGCAGTTGAGCACCAAAATAATTAAATTCAGTAATGACTTATAAACTACGGGGGGGAAAAAAGGAATTCCTGAGGCTGTATGGATAGGAAGGAAGGAAGGAAGGAAGGAAGGAAAGAAGGAAGGAAGGAAGGAAAGAAAGAAAGAAGGAAAGAAAGAAAGAAGGAAAGAAAGAAAGAAAGAGAGAAAGACTTGCTTATAGTAGAATACTGAGGGCTGATTGAAGGGCTGGAGTTGGAAAATAATCATTTTTGCAACCATCATGATAAAGATAAAATCTGGTAAGAATTGTCAATGGATATTATATCCAGGGGGAAATTCTCATAAAGATTGGGATATTTGCATGGTCTTAAAAGTGCCCCCCTCAACTGCTTACTATTTGCAAGGGAGGAGTAAAACTAGAAAAGAGGAGAAATTTAAATAACATCTTGCCAAGAGATATCAAAATGAACATCACCAATGAGGGGAAAGAACTGCCCATGCCTGGAAAGGTGCAGCCCTGAAAAGCATACATCATCACCTGTGAAGTACACTGGCTGAAAATGCACAACTACAATCTAATCATAATGAAACATAAGACAAACACAGCGAGAACTGTACTATTTTACAAAAAGGGTATATGTAACTGTATTCTTCAAAAATGCTAATGTCATTGGTTGCCTGGGTAGCTTAGTTGGTTGAGCACCTGACTCTTGGTTTCGGCTAGGGTCAAGACTTCAAGGATCAAGAGATCCAGCCCCATGTCCAGCTCTGCACTGACAGGGTAGAGCCTGTTTGGGATCCTTTCTCTTCCTCCCTAAGGCCCTCCCCAGATCCCACGCCATGCATACATGAGCTCTCTCTCCCTTTCTCTCAAAATAAATAAGTAAACTTTTCTAAAAAAAAATACTACTGTTGTAAAAGACAAACAGGCTATGAAAATAGTTCTAGATTAACAGAGGTTAAAGATACATGACAAATAGAATATCTGACTCCAGCCTAGAACCTGTACTGATGGGAAAAACAAGCTGTAACGAAGACTGTTAGGAAAGAATATTCAATGGACTAAAGACAGTCTCTTCAGCAAGTGGTGCTGGGAAAACTGGACAGCGACATGCAGAAAAATGAACCTGGACCACTTCCTTATACCATACACAAAAATAAACTCAAAATGGATGAAAAGACCTAATTGGAAGCCATCAAAATCCTTAAGGAGAAAGCAGGCAAAAACCTCTTTGACCTTGGCCGCAGCAACTTCTTACTTAATACGTCCCCAGAGGCAAGGGAAACAAAAGCAAAAATGAACTACTGGGACCTCAACAAAATGAAAATCTTCTTCACAGCGACGAAAACAATCAGCTAAACTAAAAGGCAACCAATGGGATGGGAGAAGATACTTGCAAACAACAAATCACAAACGGTTAGTATCCAAAATCTATAAAGAACTTATCAACTCAACACCCAAAAGATAATCCGGTGAAGAAATGGACAAAAGACATGAATTGACACTTCTCCAAAGAAGACCTCCAAATACTAAATGAAAACATGTCACAAGACAGTACTGTTTGGTGCTGTTTTTGTTTAAAAATACAAATATAAAGGTCTGCAAAGATACAAATATTCACAGTGGTTAACTTTGGATGATACAATATAGGTGATTGTGCTTTTTTTCTTCTGGCTTATCTATATTTTCTAATTCTATTTCCTGCCGCAAACACGTATTATTTGCATAATACAGAAATTTAATATAATTGAGTAAAAAGGAAAAAAATTTCAAAGCCAAAATACTGCAATAACAACCCCTGCTTTTCTTAATATACCTAAAATAACTGACTACATTGTCAAAATGTAACTTTTACTGTTACAATAGGAATGGTATATTTTAATATATATATATATAAAGATTTAGACTATCACCCTCAGATAAAATATTGAAAAACCAAATGCTTGGCTTGCTTTTAAAATTAAGAACAGACAAAACTAATAAAACTATGCTAACAAATATGCTTTAGTTCCAATATTAGAACTGATCTGAGAGTTAAGAAATGAGAAGCAAGATTAACAGGAAAAAGGGGGAGGGAGTCTGATAAGAAGAAAAGACCCCAGGGGGAGGACCCAGGCAGGGAGACTTTAAAAGGAAAAGTGGGGCTCCTGGGTGGCTCAGTTGGTTAAGGGTCTGACTCTTGATTTGAGCTCAGGTCATTATCTCATGGTTTGTGAGTTCAAGCCCCACATCACAGTATGCACTGACAGTGTGGAGCCTGCTTGGGATTCTTTCTCTGTCTCTCCCGGGGTCGCTCTCTCTCTCTCTCTCAAAATAAACAAACATTGAAAAAAATAAATAAATAAAAGGTAAAAATAAAATGCCTATTAACCCTTGAGGGTCCGATGCCGGCTACCCCGTGGGAATGCGTTTCCCACATGCTGGGCCACATAGTTTTCATTCCAGTTGGATCAGGGACCTGATAGCAAATTTTCCCTATTTATAACGCCATTGACCTGTACACTGGGAAGTGATTAAAACAGTAAATTCTATGTTATATATATTTTAACATATACACACTCTCTTCAGACTGAGGAAGAAAGTTAGAAAACGAAGGCTCTGAGTACATTAAACAGATAGAGAGCACCCTCGGTGAGCAGAAAAGAAACCAAAAGGAGAAGCTGGGAGGCAGGTGACAGATCTGACCCTATCTGTTCTGAGTGAGAGGAAGGAAGTAGGGAAGCAGACAAGACATGGGGGACACAGTGGTGACAGAAGGGTTACCTTGCCAGGGTGGGCAGGATAAAGAACAGAGGCTGGAAACATGAAACACCAACCTCCCAGTTCTTATTTATCTTCAACTGGAAAGGGTTGGGGGAGGGGGGAGGGGGAGAGGGCGAAAACCAGAGGATCTCTCCTATGCACTCCTCACTACTCCTGCACATTCAACTGACTTCCTGTCAAGCTCTCTGAGACTCACTAACATTGCTTGATATGGCTTTTTTTCCCCATTCATCAAGTTTAGTGAGCACCTACTGTGTTCTAAGCACTGTATTATTAGGTTGTGGAAACATACCGCTATTAGTATTACTTATTTAGAAAAACTAAACTGACTTCAGTTCAGTAGAACTTCAATTTGGTAAGACTAAAATCCCAAACTGTGTATCAGCAGGGTATAGATTCCTCAATAATAAGGGTCTTCACCTTCCGAATGCAAGAAAATGTACGCTTGGAGATAATCCTTAAGGAGATATTCCTTTAAAAATAATTTTTTTTAAAGGTACTTGGCACAGGACTACGAAGGCTTAGTACATCAAGTCCTGGTTCCACCTCTTCCTGAATGACTGGGATTTTTCTTCAGACTCTATTTCAGTCTTTATAAGAATATTGGTCCTAACATACAAGGTTGTTGGAAGCAGTAAATCAGCTAATGTTAGTGAATACACTGTGTATATTACAAGTATCATAAACTGTTACCATATCTTAATCAACAAACATAACTATATCATGCACTTCAGAAAAGTAGCAAGTTGTGTATAAGGGCATTCTTCTCATGAAAGGATTTCACCAAAAGTTTATTTCCTGTATAAGCCTCTACCGTACTTAGAGGAATGTCAGGGCTCAGGTCCTCTTAGATCTCTAAGATGATTTTATCTTCCTAGTAGGGAAAAACTACCAGACTAAAGAAATAGTTAGCACATAATGAGAAATGGAGATTACTAGAATTACTGAAAATACAGGAACCAAATACATATAGGATGTAGGTGCAGCAGAGGCTACGATGGAAAACAAGGTGCTGTTAAGCATGCAAAGAGGCAACACTATTTTAAAATCGAGCACTGCAGATGATTACAATGCTTATCTACTCAGTGTTAAAAATATTAAGAATAAACACGCTTCCTGACTTTATCTACCTAGCAAACATATGGATTATCGAATAAAATTAATTCAACTATAACGTAACTTTTATTTTCTAAGTAATTATCATATTCTTGTAACTCCTATGGAAAAAACAGTCATACTCTAAAGGAGCTGTTCTATGTATAAAAATCATACAACAGTATTTCCCATAGATTCCGTTTTCAAGAAAAGTGTGTCTGGGCCAAATGTATAGCCTCAAGAATGAAAACAAAACTTTGTCTATTTGCCAAATAATGATGACCCATCATCCAAATCACTTGAAGGAATGTTTCCAGAATTTTAAAATTACTTACAATATCATAAATTTCTCGGTCATTCTCATCAGCTAGCGTCAACAGTGCTACCAATGGATAGCGAGATCTGGGCACTGTACCAAAGTCTTCAATTTTAGTGTCTCTTGGTAACTGGCAATATATTTCTTCTTTGCTGTCCTTTTTAATACTTTTTGAAGATGTAAAGGTAAATTGCCACTATAATCAAAAATACAGCAATACACCAACAGTAACAGTAACTTAGAAAAAAGTTTATTTTATCCATAAAAAGTCTGATGTCTAAAATGTTCATTTGTTAGTGGATATATGAGATAAAAGGATACAAATACTGTTCTTGATAAAGATATTCACTATACAGAGCATCTTCCAGTGCTTGGGGAGTACTTATTCGGAAGCAATAAAAGTGCTTCTGTAGAGCTCCATATAATTTTTGAACACTGCACCCCCAATAGCATGTAAGGAGGCTATCTTCAAGGCAATCTGTTGTCAAAGTTATGCCAGCTGTAGAAAACAAAGACAAAGAGAAGACAAAGACAAGAAAATTACCTAATGTAATTCCTAATACAATGGTACACAGTGAATAACAAAAGCTTCCTTTTGGATGCTGGCCAAGTTGGTGGCATAAAAGGAACTCATTAAAGGGCATGTGCCTGTAAATGAAGGAACTAGTCCCTGAACAAGTGACATAAAGACTTCCACGTCTACACAATTTTGAAGCACCATCAGTAAACTCTTTATTATTTACACACTTATGCTTAGAAATGATCAAGTTAATTTTGTGTGTGTGACTTAAAGACTTCTCTCACACACAGTTTAAGAACTGAAATATAGTTCACTATTGATAACCTACCACTCTAATAGCATATAAAATCCTAAATACAAGAAATAGTAGCACTGTCTCCAAAAGTGGATTATGCAACCTTCAGAGCAGAGCTGTCTCGAAAGTGGGCACATGTAACTCATGGGGTCCACAAGATGACCACTGAAGCAGGAACAAATATTAAAAAGAAATCAAGCCTTACTACTATTAATATACACACTGACAACATTAATATACATATACTCTATCACACAGTTAATGTCCCATGTAACATGCAAAATATCCTAGGGAAAGAGTGGGGATTCCAAAACATGAAGGGCTTTATAGCAATGTCCTCATTCATTTGTTTGCTTTCAGCATAAAAAAATATTATTATTTGAATAAACCTGATTAAGTGGACAAATAAATGATAAGCAGACCTACAAATTATATCATTTTACTTATTTATTAAACACTTCATAGGACTTACTGTGTGCCACCTGTATGATTTTTTCCCCTTGCTTATGGCAGTTGCAGCAATATCAAGTTCAAGGGCAGCAGTATCTAGTGTCTTCTACAGCTGTTAGTGGAAACTGCCGTATCTGGTGCTCGGTGGCAGTGGTGGACTTAACTAGATCAAAAGCACATGATTCAAGAGGGACCTGGGTGGCTTATTCGGTAAGCGTCCAACTTTGTCTCAGGTTAAGATCTCGCAGTTAGTGAGTTCAAGCCCCACACCGACAGCTCAGAATCTGGAGCCCGCTTCAGATTCTGTGTGCCTCTCTCTCTCTGCCCCTCCCCCACTCGCATTCTCTCTCTTTCTCCAAAATAAACAAACACTAAAAATTTTTTTTTTAAGTACATGGTTTAGGGCATTGTTCTTGGCTGAATAGCTTTGGTCTCTGATTCTGGCTCTCCAAACTTACTGGCAATTCTGGTAAGCTACCCTGTATCCTTTTATTGAGGTCATTTGTGTTGCTTGTTAATAGGAATTCTGATTAATACATTATGTATTTTTTATTTTATTTATAATTTTTAGATACATATTTATTTTTACTGTTTATTTTTTGGAGAGCACCAGCTGGGGAGGGGCAGAGAGAGGGTATAGAGGATCCAAAGCAGACTCTGCACTGACAGGCTGACAGCAGTGAGCCTGATGTGGGGCTGGAGCTCACAAACCACCAGGTAATAACCTGAGCCGAAGTCAGACTCTCAACTGACCAAGCCACCCAGGTGCCCCATTATGTATTTTTTGAAACATGATCAAGATTAAGTGTTGGAAGGATATACACAAACATAAGATTTTCTACAGGATACCAAAAATTGAGTTTTTCACTTTCCTTCTCAGTAATTAGTAGTATGTACATCGAGTCTCAGATTTAGAGTACGCATACTAGCAGCGACACAGGATAATTTCTAATCATAGTTAGGCAAAAATTTTAATTGGCAGGAACTTTGCATATGTAATTGCAACAGAATTTGATTTCAATGTTTTATATGATTCCAATCATCAGGTATTAATCAAAGAATGGGAAATTTGGGGCGCCTGGGTGGCTCGGTCGGTTAAGTGTCTGGCTCTTGATTTTGGCTCCAGTCATGGTCTCATGGTTATGAGATTGAACCCCGTGTTGGACTCTGCACTAAGTGCTGGAGCCTGCTTGGGATTCTCAATCTCTCTCTCTCTCTAAATAAATATATAAAATTTTACAAAAAAATGGAAAATTTAATTAGCTATTATTTTTCAATTATCTATTAAATAGCTGAAGAAAAACATTCCATCAATACACATTTAAATATATATTTATATATTAAATCTAATATGCATTATATTAATTTACATATTATAATAAAACATATCAATGTTAATATATACCATTTATATTATGTTACATAACAATGCTTGTATGTTTGAAGTTAATATATGTTAAAAATCATACATCCTTTTCTTTATGTCACAACAGAACCAGAGGACATGAAGTAAGGAAAGACGAAGTAGGTAAGAAAGGGAAAAATAGAAAAGGCATATAAAAGAAAGTGGAAAAAAAAAAGGAACCCAGAAAATGATTTAATATTCTTGGAAAAAATGTGAAAAATGTGAAAAGATGTATCTATACAGCACTAGTTTTTTCAAAATGCAGGAAGCCAACCAAATGCCCACTGATAGGGGATTAAATGAATAAAATGTGAAATGCTCTATGATGAAGTACTTTGTAGCTCCTAAAAAAGAACTGAAGCATAGCAAAATATCTGTATCTTCTACTGTGGGATGATCTTCAGAATCTATTGTTAAGAGAAAAAAGCAAGGTGCAGGAAAGCTTATAGCGTAGTACTATTTATCTCACAGGAGGGGCATCCATATCCACGTGTGTGTTTACACTAACAAAGAACCATGGAAGGATAAGCCCTAAAACTTATAAAACTACCCAGTTTATTTGCTGTGTAAAAAGAACCGGAGCTTCAGAGATTCAGAGCTGCATAAAAGACTTGTTAACACACCGCATATACTTGACTAAAAGGGGCAGAGTGTCAGAGACCACTGACAACCGGATACTAAGCAGACTTCAACAGAGTGTGTCTCTGAAATTAATATTATAAGTTCGTGAGAAAGAAGAATAGAATCTATAAATTCCACTCTCCACAATCTTTCCTAAACTTGCCCATAACACAGACTGAGAAGATAATGTATTGATTTACACTAACTGATGTCAGTTCAAATCCCCCCGGGGCAAAGCTGTTCTCCCTTTAGTTTTTCTCATTTGTTCTGCAGACAGTTCTCATTCTTACATTTTCTTAGTCTTCTAAGATTCAGTGCAAACACAATGCCATCTCAGATCAACAGCAACAGCAGACTTGGAACACAGCCTTAAAGCAGAAAACTCTGAATCTAAACCAACCGAAGCAGCATGGGGGAGACTTCTCTCAGCCTGCCCTAACCTGCCTAGCCGTAACAGGCAAAGAAAGCCCAGCATAAGAGACAGTCTTGCAAAAAAATTAAGCCATTAAAAAAAGGAGAAACAGGGGCGCCTGGGTGGCTCAGGCGGTTAAGCATCTAGCTTCGGCCCAGGTCATGATCTCATGGTTCACAACTTCAAGCCCCGCGTCAGGCTCTGTGCTGCCAGGTTAGAGCCTGGAACCTGCTTCAGCTTCTGTGTTTCCATCTCTCTCTGTCACTCCTCTGCTCATGCTCTGTCTCCCTCTCTCTCTCAAAAAAATAAATTAAAAAAAAAAAAAGAAACAATAGAACAGAAAAGCCACAAACTTTCTTGAAGAGAATCCCTGAGAAAGAAGAACTAATGTACAAGGTGATCATGCTGAGGGTAATAAATCTGGAGTGCTGGGAAATGAAAATCTTACATTGGAGAGAATAGAGGTTCACAAATTCCTCCCAAAATGCAATGTGTGTCATTTTGTCTACAGGGTAAATAAGCCAGAATACAAGGAAACTGTTACAAAGGAACAGGAGAATTTCTGGCCCAAATGAATTCAACTCAACTAACATATCCATAAAACCTTTTACACCGGGGACATGGAAACACTGTAAATCCAAACACAGTATCACCACAGTATCCAAACAAAAGAAATCCCAGCAACCCATCCATAGTAAAGAGAGCTAAATGACTATGATTAAAATGGATTTTCATTCACTTTCAAGTAAATCAGATCTCCAGGTAGTCCCCTTCCCTCCCCTACGTGCCCAGCACCTTGGGGACAGTGGTGAAAAAGGACCTGGGTTTGTTTGTTTTTTTAATGTTTATTTATTTTTGAGAGACAGAGAACACAAGCCAAGGAGGAACAGAGAGAGAGGAAGACAGAGAATCCAAAGCAGGCTCCACCCTGTCAGAGCAAACCCCAATGTGGGGCTCAAACCCATGCACCCTGAGATCACGGCCTGAGCCAAAGTCAGATGCTCAACCAACTGAGCCACCCAGGTGCCCCAAGGACCTGGATTTTTAAACTATCTACACATCAAATGAAATAACCTTGTAAAATGTCACAATTATTGCCGAGAATATTATTTTAATGTCCTGGTTAGACATCTTTAATGATATCCACTGTCTACAGTTTAAACAAATGAATTCTATTCTGTTGAATATAATTCCCTCCAAAATCCCTCTCCTTATTTCCCCATAAAAGACAGATAATCAGTGATGGGTACTGGTATTTTAAAAATTAAAATACTTCAAGAAGCATGCTATAAATCCACACATCAAAAATGTTTTTTGTGTACTTTGGTAATGCTATCGCTGGTTAGTGACTGACAGGTCTTCTATTCACTGGATATCTTTTCATTTGCTTCTAACATTTAGAGGGGGACTATTTCTGCCTACAAGGAAAACTAAAGGATTTCCTCAAACTTTCTAGCTCACAAGTGTGTTTGCTTGGTAACAATAAATCAGTTTTTACTTTTTCAGCGTTTCCAGGATTGTGGAACTGTGTGGTGGGAAGGACGGCTTTGTACTGGTAGTTTTTTGGGTCAGGAGTCTTGCTTAAGACCCAGATATGACACTGAAGCAGATCCAAGTGCCTGGTCACAGAGATCAGAGGTCACCAACCTACCACTGTTCTTATTTTCTTATTTTTATTAGTTTATGGTTTTTGAAAGAGAGAGAGAAAAAAAAGAGAGAGAGAGAGATAGAGAGCAGGGGAGGGCCAGAGAAGAAGAAAGAGAGTCCCAAGAAGGCTCCATAATGTCAGTGCAGAGCCCAACACAGGGCTTGATCCCACAGACTGTGAGAGCATGACCTGAGCCAAAACCAAGAGTCAGAGAGTTAACCAACTGAGCCACCCAGGTGTCCCTGAACTAACTACAACTGTTCTGTACCTTTTAATTAGGCATGTTTTCTAAACAGATTAATTTTCTCTGTCATATCTTTTTTTTTCTTTTTTGAGAGAGAGAAAGGGAAAGTGCACACGTGAGTTGGGCAGGAGCAGAGGGAAAGGGAGAACTCTTAAGTAGGCTCCAAGCCCAGCATGGAGCCTGATGTGGGGCTTGATCTCATGACTGTGAGATCACTATCTGAGGCAAAATCAAGAGTCAGATGCCTAACTGACTGTACTACCCAGACACCCCTTTTTAAATTTATGTATTTATTTATTTACCTGTGTCATACCTTAAACATGCTTTTCCCTAATGAAAAATGTCAGAACGAACCCCTTATCCACCGTGAGAGGGGAAAAAAAAGAGGTCCTTAGTTCTCTTTAATTCATAGGCTAATAGTATAAAATTTACAGCTAAGGCAGAATAAGAAACTTTGTACTTTTTCATTACAAATCAATATTTACTTAAGGTTGATAATCCCTATCGACTAAGTATGCTGCTTTTCAACAAGTGATTCTGGAAGTTATAGACAGGAAGATGGCTACACAGGAAGGGTCACAGAAGTTAAGGGAGCAGGGTGTCAAAAAGGAAGGATTGGTCAACTCTGTGAAACTCTGCAGAGATAGTGCTAACTCATGTCTACAAAGTGTCCACGGGATTTTCTGACTGCAGAAGGGCGAGGTAGGGGGGGACAGAAGTGGTCATCAGCGACCCTGGGGAAAGCCATTTCAGTAAAGGGATACAGACAAAACTCAGACTGCACTGATCTGTGGAAAGTGAAGCAGGCTAAGGGAAGAAGGCAAATGCCACTGGCTTTTGAGAAGCTTGGCTATGAAGGGAAAAGAAAGGGGACAGGATATACAACAGGGTAAAAAGCTGAGAAAGGCTGGGGTTATTTGTTTTTAAGATCCCAGAAATGTGAGCAAGTGTAAAAGGTGACAGGGTCTCAGCCTGGAAATCTTTGTAGAACTATGGAACTATACCCTGTATCTCAGCTGCTAAAAAAGCATTTCAAAATCCAGAAGTTCAAAACTGAATTCATTACCTTTCTTCCAGAACCTGCTGTTCCTCCTGTACTATTTACCCTGGTAATAGGATCTGTCTCTGGAGGGCCCCGCAAAGAACCCGAGTCTTCCCCCCACTCTTCTCTCTTACCTGTCCCACCCTGTGTTTTCTCTGTAACAAACTATCGATTGTTTCTCTAACGGATTATTCTGTTTCTATCTCAGTGCTTTGTTCATGCTTCTCCCTCTACCTAGAATTTCTCCCAACCTCATGAGATAAACACCTACTTATCTTTGAAGACTCTACTCAAAAAAAGAAAAAAAAAAAAAAAGAAAGGAAAGCAAAAGAAAAAAGAAAAATAAGACAGACTCAGCACATTCTTTATGAGGCTTTTCCTTATGCCTGCCTCCCCACCTCAGCAAACTTAACCGTTTCTTCTTTCCTCCCTCCTTCCCTTTCTCTTTCTCTTTCCTCCCTTCCTGTCTCTCTTTCCTTCCTCCCTCCCTCCCCCTTTCTTCCTCCCTCTTTCTTTCCTTTCTATTCTTTTTTTCTTTTCTTTTCCTCTATGTTTCACTCCAGTGGTTCCCAGATAGTCTAGCAGACAACTTACTTTTCCAAAAAGCACAGAAGCAAACATCATCTATTATTACCATCTCCCAAAATAACATTTTATACCAAAATAACTTATACCCAAAATACCACAATCTCAGATTAAAAAGTTATTCTTCAGAAAGTTAGCAACCTTACATTCACTGTGTTTCTACTATACCATCTGTACATTTCTCACTGCACTGAAGACCCATGAAAACAGCAGTGCAACAGACTTATCTTATTAACATCTGTGATACTTTATTCTCACACAAATGCCTCAGTTTGCTAGTTGGTAAGTTCCTGAGTAGCAAAGTTTGTGAATAATTAGTCTCTGTATCTGTAGTATTAGTATAGCTCCTAGAACAAAACAGGTGTTCAATAAATACTTATTAACTCCAAAGAAGAGAAAGCAATAAAGAAAAAAAAAATTAATGTGCTGAGAAAGGGGCATAGAAAGAAAGAAAAAAATCTCTGGAAAACAGTCACCAACTTGTAATTGAAGCTGAAGATGGATTAGTGATCTCTAAGCCAAAAGGATTCTTGACTTGTCTCATTTGCTTTTTGAAAACTCTTGTGTTGAACTGAGTCTCTTCCGAATTTCTCAAAATTACTGGAACATCCCAACCAAACCTGAAGAAAAATAAAAATAAAGTAATACATAATTCTAGCAAATGTTGAAACTTTGTTCTATGTGAAGTATATTGTGCTTTATTAGTTTTCCCTTTTAACATAAGCATCACAAAAGAGATTGTTATTCAATTTATATTACAGAATTAATCTAGAATTGAGGGATTAAAGGGCCCGTACATAATTGCAATGTATTCTTCAGCTGGCTGAACTGACATACTCTTGAAGACAAAGAGTTCTACTGTTAATATTACTGTTGATAACAAAGCAGTAGTCATTATAGATAAATTGTAACTAACAGCAAAAATGTAAGAATTATTGAACTTTTTACATGACACAAAAATCAAATTCATATTTAATATGCAGACTATTTGACACTATTAATGGGACAAGAGAACCTTTAAATACCAAATATAGCACTTCATTTATATAACATATTTCCTACTTTTAAATTTCATGTAAAAATGTGATAATGCATAGTAAAAGGATTAGAAGGAAAATGAAAGGGACTAAACTCAATCCCTCATAAAACTAGAAAGCAGCTAAGTTTATTCAATTAAAAAAAAATAAAATGACTACACACAAGCCAGAGGACTTTAGGTTAAGATGGCACCATTAAATACCTACTTTGATGTTCTCTCTTCTCTCCACTTAACAGTGATAGATAAAAGATAAACAGAGAAATCAGAGACCCCATTGAAATGAGAAAACAAACTGTGGTGTGTTTAAACAAAGGAATAGTCGTACTCAGCAATGAAAAGGAATAAATTATTGCTACAGCCACATGGATAAATCTCAAAAACAACATGCTGAGGCAAAGAAGCCTCACACAAAGAAGTACATGTTATATGATTCCGTAGTGTAAAATTGTAGAGCGGGCAAAACAAATTGATGGTAGGAAAAAAACAAAAAAACAGGGCAATGGATGTTTGTGGGGGTGGGCGAGGGGGAGTTGGGGGAAGGGAGGAGTGTGGACTGACCAGGAAAGGACATAAGGAAACTTTCTCTGGTGATGGCAATGTTGTATATCTTGGTAGTGGTTTGAGTTGTATAGATGATGTGTTTTAGAACACTGAAGATTTATACATTTCACTGTGTGTAAATCTACTTCAAAAGAAAAAAAGGAACTACCAACAAAAACAAATGGTGAGCTCTAGCTAATAATACGCAATGCTTTAGTATTTACGGAAAGAGTAACAACTTACTTTGAAGCGATCAAAAGTAAGATTACAAATAATAATAAAGGCTCGATAGCAAAATGTTGATTGTAGAACCTAAGTGACGGGCATATGTATGTTCATTGTATAATTTTTTCAAGTTTTCTGTATGTTTGAAAATTTTAATAATAAAATGTTGGGAAAAAGAGACTTAGTTGGGTTCAAGAACAAATCTTTATGACTCTGAAAAGGGAAAGAAATATAAAGTGATGAGTAAGGAGGATGCCATAGTTTGATGGGTCCTGAATCTCTGCAGCAGGCAGGCCAGTAAGCCTTCACATTGTTAAGAACCTTATAGGCTGTCCACTCAAGGCCAGAGCCAAGGCCAGGTTCATAACTTGAATCTAGAAGCTGGTAGACCAATATCAATATCAATGTGTCATCATATGACCTGGTCGCTGACTAGGGGCATCTGGTTGAAGGCACTGTAAAAGGTTAAATAGCAAGGGTGATGACAAGGGGGGGTGGGGAGGGGATTCTACTAAAATTTAGGTCACAAAACAAATTTTTTTTTTTCTAGGAGAGAGCGAGAGAGACAGCGTGAGCAGGGGAGGGGCAGAGAGAGAGGGAGTCACAGACTGAAACAGGCTCCAGGCTCTGAGCTGGCAGTCAGCACAGAGCCCGACGCGGGGCTCGAACCCACGAACCGCAAGATCATGACCTAAGCGAAAGTCGGACGCTTAACCGACTAAGCCACCCAGGCGCCCCAAGTCACAAAACAAAATTTTAAAACACACGAATAAATCTAATGCCAAGGGAAAAACAATAAAAGTAACACATGGAACAAAGTTACATTCTAGATGAATTTCATTTTATAGAACAGTTAGATAAGGCTCCTCTGGTCCTGCCTAAAAAAGCTGAAAAGCAAGCCTCTAAGAGATCAAACTGTAAGTTAACTGTGTCCCAAAACATAACTCAAGAGTATTTATATAAATAGAAAAGAATCCAACACCTATAAAGTAAAATTCACAGTGTTTAGCATCCAATAAAAAAATTAACAGCCGTGCAAAGATGAAAATATGACTCATAATGAGAGAAACTAATGAAAAGACCCCAGAAATGATATGAATACTAGAATTAGTAGACAAGAACATCAAAATAATTGTTATAACAATATTCCATATTTTCAAAAAAGTAAGTAAAGATTGGGAACATGGAAGATATTTAAAAAGACCCAAATCCATTTCTGAAGAGGAAAAATACAACATTTGAGATGAAAAAGACTTCGGACGGGCTTAATAGCTGACTGAACATTACAGAACAAAAGATTAGTATATTTGAAGATGTAGCAACAGAAAGGATCCAATATGAGACATAGAAAGGAGGAAAAAGAGGTTGGACAACCCCCTCCCCTGTAACCCCCAAACATTAGCGAGGTGAAGGGCAAATTCATGCAGTGTGCAGAGAAGAGGCAGAGACAAAGAAGAAAACTATAGATGCATATCACTCAGGAACATAGATGCAGAATTTCCTAACAAGATGCTAACAAATGAAATCCAACAATATATTAAAAGGCTAATATATCATGATCTAGGGATGCCTTAATATCACATTAAAAATTTAATGTAATTCTCACATTAACAGACAAAATAAGAAAACCCATAGGATTATTTCAAAACGTGCAGAAAAAGTACTTGCTAAAATCCAAAGTCTACTCCTGATAAAAACTGTCAGCAAACCAGGAATGTAAAGGAACTTAACCCGATAAAAGGCAGCCATAAATATCAGAGCTAACATTGTACTTAATGAAAAACTGCTTTCCTCCGAAAATCAAGAACAAGACACTTAATAGCCATGTGTCCTTAAGCAATCATTCAACTCTGTGTAACTGTCTTCCCTTCTGGAAACGTTTATAACAGGGCTTGGCATGTTAAGCAATGATAATGTTGAGGATGGAGTAGATGTCGGGGTTGGCAGGAGACCAAGAGGGAAACAACAAATCCAGTAATTTCTCCTTTTTGAACCTCAGAATTAGTTACCCCATAGCCTCTGTGTCCACTCCGCTGCCCAACATTGGCCCAGTGCCTTTTAGCTGAGATCAGGAGTTGGACACGTAACCAACTGAGCCACCCAGGCTCTCCTGGCCTGGAGCCTTTCAGAGGTTAAGTCAGGAATGTGAAATGGTAGGACCCAAAATAAAACCTTCCTATGGCAGCCATAAGATAATACCTTCCTCTTCTTTGTGTCATCCCTTGGAGTGAAAAAAAAAGCAAAGGAAGAAAACACATTCTATACTCCTCATTATATTCCCTGACCCCTTCATCATTTTTACTCTCCCTACAGTCCCTACCTTTTTTTTTTTCTTTACCCACACTGCCTAGCTCCTTATACCCATACTACCAGCAGTAAAGACTAGAATCTAGAGCTCACTGTGTTCAGTGCTACTGTAGCTTCAAGCGTTACACTTCAGGTACTTTATCATGCTGTACCTAAAAATTTCAATTAAAAAATCTTAGAGGTATAAGGTCCAGAAACCCAAAAAAGCAGGGATTTGGAGAAATATCTGGAAGCAATCTATTGTGAGCATGGAATTCCTTTGCAATATGCTTTAACTTAGTCCATGATATATCTGGTTTTAATATAAAAATATTATTTCTCCAAATCTTTACATAAAATCAATGTTGTAGGAAGATACACTATATCTGTTCTGTGGCTCTGTAAACACCCCAGAATGGAACAAATAATCTGAGATGTAAACTGTTATTTCTTTTTAAACATGCTTATCCAAGGCTGCTTGGCCCAGCACCATACTATTTAAAGAAATTCATCTCCCTTGATTTTTTTATTTCTCTGCCTCATGCTTAATCTTGGGTCTGCATTTTCTAATACCCTAAAGTCCTTGATTTGACTCATATACATCTTTTAAAATTGGTATTATGAATGGTGCTAAACCCTGGACCTTTTTATCTTATATAACCTTTTTTGCCGTGAAGGATATCATATACAAAGTACACAAAACATAGTTCAATGAATTAGAAAGGAATTGGTACTCAGGTTAAAAACCCAAACAACAAGGGCACCTGGGTAACTCGGTCAGTTGAGTGTCTGACTCGATGTTGGCTCAGGTCATGATCTCACAGTTCATAGCATAAAGCCGCATGTAGGGCTTTGCACTAACAGTGGGGAGCCTGTTTGGGATTCTCTGTTTTCCTCTCTCTTTGTCCCTCCCCCACTCATGCTCTCTCTCTCTCTCAAAATAAATAAACATTAAAAAAAAGAACCCAAACAATATCCTCAGAAAGTCTCTTGTGTATCCTCCCAAGCACTACTCCCTCCTTCTCCACTATCTTGACTTCAATTATTTTAATTTAGAATACTTGTTTTTGAGTTGTTACGTAAGTGGAAGTGTGCTGTGTATACTATTTTTTTTTTTACTATTTTACAACAATATTGTTGAAGATTCGCCCACGTAGCAATTTTTGTGGCTGTATAGTCTTCTACTGCATAATAAATGTGCTATAACTTGGTTACTCATTCTACTCTTAATGGACATTTAAGTTGTCCTCACATATTGGCCATTATGAATAATGCCTATGGGAACATTTTCATATAAGGTGCTCAGTCCACATACACGCATTTCTATTAGGTCTACACCTGCTGGGAATTGTATTTCTCAGCCTCTCTGTGTTTCTTCAACTTCAATGGATAATGCTACCAACTGCTTTATGTGGTAGTATCAATTTACACTCCCACCAGCAGTGAATGAGTGCTCCCCTTGCTCCAAATCCTTGCCAAAACATCATGAGCCATCCTGGTAGGTGTGTGGTGGCATTGCTATATGGTTTTAATTTCTACTTCTCAGATGACTGATTTTTCTTATTTATAGAAATTCTTTATATGTCCTGAATATGTGCCCTTTGTTGGATATATCTTCACCCCATCTAATTCTTGCCTTTTCTCATTCATACTGGGTCTCTTTTGATGAACAGAGTTCTTAATTTTAACACAATTATTAACCTTTTCCTTTAAGGTTAATGCTTTTGCTCTTTGGCTTTTCATTACTGTCTTATCTGAATTATGTCCTAACACTGCTACATTTCTGAATTTCGATCTCGGACATTTTTGTATTCCTGTCCTCTTAACGGATTTAGCGAACCATGACGAGAGCAGCTAAGGCTGAAGCAAGACTGTGTGTCCATTTTGACTTCACCAGTCCTGTTCCCCCAATATTCTTATGCTTTGGGGGAAACAAGCCTTGGGAGGGGGGAGGGTAGAATTCACTGGGTAATAGAGTGACGTCACAGACTGACCACACCTCTTTGTCCTAAGCATTATGTTTAATGTAGTCTGAGATCATGAAAGCTGTTTTTGGGCAGCTGACACACTAATGACTCATATTGAACTTTCAGCCTAGTAGACCTTTTCACATACTTGACCCAGTGTGAACTCGCTAATTTTTGCACAAAAATCCATAACGTTCACAGTTTTAATCTGTTGATGTGACCAATATTTCTATATTTAACATATTACTCAAAAGCTGATATGCAGAGATGACCTGGAAGAAGGTTAAAAATTGGAGAACTGGTCAAACAGTAATCTATAATTGCTGCTGACCAACAGTTCTGTAAAATACTGATAAATAGACCCACTGATGTGTCTCCGGCCATGATCCCAACACCTGGGCTTTTCCACATTTTTAATCAAAAACTAGAATAAAGACACTGATGCCCTGTGTATCAGATCATGGCTGATGTGACACTACAAGGAATAATAAAATAGAAAACTGACCAATTTTCTTTCCAATCAAATTTCATCTTTATCTTTTTCCACTCAGTCATTTTGGCAACGGTTAGTAATGGAATACCAACTCAATAAATGTTTCTAAACATTACTTTCTTTTATATAAACCTAGTCCCCTTTTTTTTTTCCATACGGAGAATTTCTCATGCTCTTTCCTTTACTGTTACAATTTTATACTTATTCTTCCTGGATTTTTCTATACTTCTGGTTTCTCCCATTTCTAAATTGTTTGTTGCACTTGTTCATACTGTTTAAACTTCCAGCACAGCAATGATGTGTGGACTTCCAATTCTGACCACATTTTTCAGACTGCCAGTATAATGTCTTACCCGGCACATACTTCCAAAGCTTCTCACCAGAGGTTGAAATGGTAGACTGGACCTCCTTTCCTCGTGTCCAGAGCCTTATGGAGCCTCTTGTAAATAAAGCTAAAATTTTAGGCTCTGTTGTAAACAGTTTTGATTACCCCTTCAGCCTTGAGTTTTCAGGCCAATCAGAAAACTGACAGGCAGCTGTTAACTTGGGGGGGCCTTCTCTCCGGGTCTCACACAGCTAGATGGATGCCAACACTGGGTCAGGATGTACAGACCATTCGTGGGGAAGCCCTTACTGGGGGAGGAAGGTTGTCTCTGAGGGAACCACTGTGCTAATGATAAGACTTTGGGAAAGTGACACAATCTCTGAAATTCTGAGTTTTGTAAAATGAAGGATTAGAATAAGTGATCTTAAGGCCCTATGAAGGTTTCAAATGTCATTTCTAAATATCTTTTTTTGTTAACTGTTTTTGAGAGTGTGCCCGTGGGGGAGGGGCAGAGAGAGAGGAAGACAGAAGATCCCAAGCAGGCTCCATGCTGACAGCCGCAAGCCGGATGTAGGGCTCAAACTCACCAACCATGAAATCATGACCTGAGCCAAAGTCTGGCACTCAACCGACTGAGCTACCCAGGCACCCTTGAAATGCCATTTCTAACAGTGTTGTGTTCTCCCTTAGATGGTTCCAAGAAAATTCTTGCCAATGCAAGTGTATTTGGCACCCTAGGCAAATACAAACTAAAGTCATAGCCTTTTCCTAAGAAGGAATGTGTGCCTCATCACCAACCTTATCACACACACACAACCTAGTGCATTTGACAAGTGGGATGAGAAATGGTCAATGTCGGTGTTATCAGGAACTGGAAGCCACATCTGTTATTTAAACATAAAGAACTTAATAACGGGGCGCCTGGGTGGTTCAGTGGGTTAAGCGTCCGACTTCGGCTCGGGTCATGATCTCCGGTTTGTGGGTTCGAGCCCTGCGTTGGGCTCTGTGCTGACAGCCAGCTCAGAGCCTGGAGGCTGCTTCAGATTCTATGTCTCCCTCTCTCTCTCTCTGACCCTCCCCTGCTCACGCTGCCTCTCTCTCTCTCAGAAATAAATAAAACATTAAAAAATTTTTAAAAAAGAATTAATACCAATATAAAGAATGGTTAATCAAGTACTGAAGACTGAAAACGCAAGAGGGGGACACTGAGGTATCTTAGCAAGAAGCAGTTATCCCTCCTTGGACTGGGGAAACAAAGACAAGAGTGGGGATTACTGCCGTTTGGAAGCTTGGATAAGGGCTCCCCCAGAGCTGGCGTGGAGACTTCTGTGGTAGGTGTGCTGGCCAGCCGGTGCTGATATCCGTAAAGGTGTGCGATAAGACTAGTTCTAGGTATGAGGAAAAATTGCAAACTGTAAATAAACTGCCGCTACTCAGGCCAGCTGCCACCGCCAGGGTGAAGGCCAGTGCTGCAGGAACGCAGACCAGGAAAGGGAAGCAAACTGTTAAGAGGAAGTCCTTTTCTTTCTCTTCTAGCCTTCCAGTTTCTTTGTAGCATCACCTATTGGGAGACCCTAACAGGGGGCAAACTAGCACAAGAGAAATGCGGTTTGCCAAGTCCCGGCCCCAGTATCACTAAGCAGAGCACAGAAGAGCATGTTTGCAGCTGAGAGATGACCACCTCTGAGGAAGATCTGGAGGCTGATTTACGATTATGTCCTTGCAGAAACACTGAAGGACACAGGGTCCTTCCTCAGGAGGACCTGATCTCCTCTTTAATCAGAGGCTCCAGGTCTACGGACTGGATTATATCTATCAACTGGGTGTAAGGTGGTAACTGCACTGTTGTGACTCAAGTCAGGCTTCCCGCTCCAGACACGAAGCCTTTCCTATGTAGTTCATGTAGCATTGAGTAGGCTGCCCATCTATTTTATTCCTAGAGACACTGTAATCCACTAGTCACTGCCAAAGACCTTTGTGGGCCCAAACATTCTCTGCTTTGTCCTCTGCTGCCCATTATGGGACACAAGTCAACCCTGACTACTGTGAGATACCGCTGGACCTCACGTCAGGAGCTCCCACCATCATAAACAGCCTACAGGGAACAGAGATTGTCAAGGATAGAAGTCTCCTCTCGGAAATTTGTTTCTCTGTGCTTTCATGAAAAGTATGTCTTCTGTGCACTCTTGAAGGATGCAGTAGGTGGGTGGGTGTGCAAGTTGCACACACTAAATCCAGTCCAATATTCCTATTGTCCTAGGCCTTCAGATTTCAGATTCTTTCCTCATTATGCCAGTAAAGTTCTAGCCATCTTAACCTTATTAAATATAGGCCACCACTGAGTCCAAGTTTCAGTAAACCAAATCTGAGTTAATGCTTTAGATTCAGAATTTCTTGAGAACACAGCCAAATCAATAAATTTTATCTGATTTAGTGTTACAGTCTCTCCTCCCTGGCCTAACCTATTTACAATCCATTCTCACACATACTCCTCCTTCCCAATGATACAAATTAGCAAAACTGTGCAATTCTTTTAGAGGGTAGGCTATATTTTAGAGGGTAGGTTATATTTTGTCCCTGTCCTTAGGCCTCATAGCAATAGAGTACAGAGATAGGTCTTGAGTATAGACATCCTTTGTAAAGCAATTACCCTAGGCAAGGTTATTACAGGACCTTCAAGCAAGGGAAGGCCAGTTTTCTCACACACAGAAAGCAGGCTACTTCCAACAACAAGGGAGAGTCCGAATGACTGGGGTTTCAAGATTTATCCAAGTCAATTGAGACGTCCCTAGTCTAAGTCTAAAGGCTCTACTTCTTTCCACACAGTGTCCTAAGTGAGACATCAACAAGTCTGTGTAATTCTATTACCAGCACAATTAAAACTGTGTTCAGTGTTTAGTTCCATGGCTACATAAAATAAAGGGCTTTAGAACCACAGAACCTCCAATTCTCTAAGACTCGACCTGGGTGTTTTAAGATCTTAGCTGGTCATTTTCTTTCGCTAAGGGCTCCAGTGATCTCAGAAGCAACCACCCCACCAATCCTCAGTACTTGTAGTCAAAAAGTGCTTTAGCCACCCGATCCCTCAAAGCACTTAATTTCAGAAATCATTTTATCACAATCAACCAGAGATAGTCATTTAATGAACTGTGATGCCAATACATGCCATGAATTACTAGGATCTTTTATCTCATTGACAAAGAGCTAAAGGTATGACCAACGCCATCTCTGAAGCCCGTCTTTGAGAGTTTCTCCCCCAGGATCCCAATCTTGGTAACAATTTCTTTATTAATATCTTTTGTAAGTCCAATCAGGAGACCACAAGCACACCAGTTATTTTAACAGAGAGAATTGTTTTTAAGCTTACTTATTTATTTTGAGAGAGCAAGAAAGAGAGAGAATCTCAAGAAGCAGAGCCCAACACAAGGCTCAAACCTGAAAACTGTGAGATCATGACCTGAGCCAAAATAAAGACTCAGATGCTTAACTGACTGAGCCATCCCAGGCACCCCTGACAGAGAGAATTTAATATGAAGAATTGTTAGCCAAATGTTAAAGAACTGAAAAAGCACAAAGGGGACAGTGGCTATCATAGAAGTAGTACCAGTAGGAAGAAGCTATCACTTTTAGAACAGCAAGAGAGGAAAGAGAATTACTACAGCTTAGAAATTTGGAGAAGGACCCCCATGGAGCTGGGGCTCAGATCTCAGGAAAGGTATTGATATCTTTGAAGGGCTGTGATAGGCGGTTCTAAAAGAGTGCAAAACTACAAACTGAGAACACAGGGGCCAACTGCTAATGGCAGAGTGGGGCACTATCACTGTGCTGAGACAGACAAGAACGAGACTCACAGGAAACAGCAAGCCCTTGTGTCCGCTAGCCTTCCATTCTCCCTCCCCTGCCGGCAAAGCCTGCTAGGCAGCCAGCTAGCAAAGAAGAAATGTGGTTTAGAGGTTCTGCCCCAGATTCACATAACAGAATATAAAGAGGTGCAACAAAGCTGAGGGACAACAGCCTCATGATCTGTAGTCAAGAGGAAGCAGGGAGCAGCTGCAGCATCAGGGTCCCTCGTTATTTGAAACTGTTAAAAGATGTATGGCATTTTGGTCCCCTTTCTGCACAGTGCCTGGCACCTAGCAAGAGCCTAATAAATGTGAGCTACTGGAGCTCACAGAAGCCACCACCGAGTTAAAGAGAAACACCATACTTCCAGTGGCATGATTTTTTGCCATTGCTACTGGGATTCCAAAACTCAGATGTTCCTGTTCTTTCTCCACTCCCACACAGTGCAGGCAGACAAGGAGAACAGTAGAAAGAAGCAGTGAGAAAGAAAATCAGAGCAGTATTGAGATAACAGCCATTACCGTGAAGACACAAGACCAACAGGGATTATATCTGGGGAGGTTAAAAAAAATGACACGGGAAGGGTGCCTGGGTGGCTCAGTCAGTTGAGCATCCGACTCTTGGTTTCGGCTCAGGTCATGATCTCACAGCTTTGTGGGCTTGAGCCCCACATCAGGCTCTGTGCTGGCAGTGCAGAGCCCACTTGGGATTCTCTCTCTCTCTCTCTCTCTTTTTCTCTCCGCCCTTCCCCTACTTACACTGTCTCTGTCTCTCTCAAAAATAAATAAATAAACTTTAAAAAGAAATAACATGGGTGAAAAGCACAGTAGTTTAATGGGTTTACCTTCTATCTGGGGTACTAATAGGAAGCTGATTTTACGAGATCTAAATGGTTTTCTTTGTTTCTGCTCAATGAATCTGTTGCCTTGGCTTAGGCTGGCAAATAAACACTAGTAAAAAGTTGATCTACATGGGCAAAGCTAACCAAAGTACAGGGAACCGAGGCTCAAGATAATTGGTTAGGTCCAAATCAGAATGAAAGTGACTGGCACTTACATGGTCTTGTGGCCTCAGCAATGCATAGCCCAGACTTCCAAAAATTCTACAATTACCTGATCTTCTACCCTTCTGAAGTCATACCTCAGTGGAGTGGTTAGGCAATCATTAATCTTTCAAATCTTAAACTAAGCAGAGCCAGAATTTGAATCTAGGCCTGTCTGACTCTAAAGTCTGTCTCTTAACCACTATAAACATGAGGCTCCTGATTACCCTTACCCACAGATACCACTATCATTAGCAACATGGTCCTCACTCATTTTCCTCTTCCCAATACTATAAATAGATATCTAAGATATCTAACTCATTGGCCTACTGAAAATTAAAATTTAAGGATATAATACAATGATCCACTAGTTACCTATTTTCCTTCATGGAAGAAAATTACATTTCTTTAAAGGAATAATACTAACATTATAGTCATTAAGAAATCCTGTGTAAAGACTGCTTTTCTCACTTGGGCAACCAAGTTGTAATTCCAATTACAAACTTTCTTGAACAATAAATAGCAATAAAATTTGATGGGCCAAGAATAACAAATTGTGTAAGACTTGTCTTAATCTTCTACTACCCAGAAACGAGGAATGTTGTGCTCTAATGCTTCCAGAGTGGGGAGCGGTATGGAAATGTTAAAACTGCGCTTAGTTTCCAAAGATGGCATATAGTTTCAGAAACTAAAAAGGGCTTGTCTCCAGGGTACCTGGGTGGCTCAGTTGACTAAGCATCTGACTTCAGCTCAGGTCACGATCTCACAGTTTGTGGGTCTGAGCCCCACATCAGGCTCTGTGCTGACAGCTCAGAGCCTGGAGCCTGCTTCAGATTCTGTGTCTCCCTCCCTCTCTCTGCCCCTCCCCTGCTGGTTCTCTGTCTCTGTTTCTCAAAAATAAATAAACGTTAAAAAAAGGAGGGGGGGGGGCTTTTTTCCTGTCTGTAAAGTAATCCCATATATGTGTTCACAGAGTATTTTAAAATTCATGTTACACAGGCTGAGCTAGTCACTAACACATTTCCTTTGCCCCTCTGCTCATGCTGTATCCCTGAAATGCCTTCTATACTCTACCACATACATGGTAAATAAACTCCATTTATTTCTCAAAATACTTACTCTTCAAAATCCAGCCCATGTTTCTCTCCTCAGTGGATGAATTAGTAAGATGGTTTCAACTAGCTGTATTTATAAGGCTTCTCTAAACGTGATACAAATGGCATCTCCTCAAGAGAGAAATTTTAGAATCTCTGAGCTCGAAGAACGGCTCCGGGATTATCTAACAGTCTATTCTCCTTGTCTCCAATGGGTAAACTGTCCCCACCTGTTAATGTAATTTACCTCAAAGGTCTTTTCCATCTCTAAAAGTGTGACTTCAGAACTCTTTCGACTAAATATTACTTCGAAAGGCGTGGAATTTATCTAGAAACCATTAAATTCGCAAACGATGTTTGTAACAGAGTTCGGTTATAAATTACGCCGAAAGATCTGAGGCCAAGTGCTCAGTTCTGGTCAGAACAACAATCAACTGTGTTTACTGTCCACGTCTGTGCACTGTAGCGCAGGTGACTGATTCACTCTGGGCACACAGTAGGCCCCGATCCGGGACAGAGGCCTGCTGGACAAGCACTCTATCCCAACACCAGGACCAGGCCCTCCCCGATTGCTTTATCTCCTAGAAACAAAGCTGGGTAAAATATCTCAATCCGGCACCACCCCCAGATGCCAGCAGCGACAGCGACGGCACAGTGATGCAGGGCAGTGATGCAGGTGCGCTCCGCACCTAGTTTTTCTCCAGGAGCCAGGAGGAGTTCTCGGCACCAGCTCGTCC
>NW_027527551.1:1695778-1705670 GCF_008692635.1 Crocuta crocuta | reverse complement strand
CGCCCCAGAGGTCTGCCCCTGGGTCCCTTGTTTC
Organism: Crocuta crocuta; assembly: GCF_008692635.1. Lineage (NCBI taxonomy): Eukaryota > Metazoa > Chordata > Mammalia > Carnivora > Hyaenidae > Crocuta > Crocuta crocuta. The sequence continues at coordinate 1,705,636 of NW_027527551.1, read as the reverse complement.
TAACTATGGGGCACTTACCATCCCAATACCAGGCCAGTGGTCACAATGAAGCAGGTAAAGACCACCGCAATGTAGAAAAGCGGCGAATACTCATACAGCGTTACTAGAAACACCGCAGCCATCAGGAGGTCCTAAACTGAGCCAACTCAAGCCACCCAGCCCAGCCCACCCGGCCGGGGTAAAAGCCACTACGGCGCCCCGGAGCTGACAAACTTTGTGGATCCGCACTCGCCCGGGGTTCTCAGGCTAGTCGCCGGGGCAACCACCCCGGCTGCGGGACCGGCGTGCCAATCACAACGACGCCTGCAGTGCTCGTCCCGCCTCTACGGCTTCTCTCCCGCGCTATTGGCTTCGCAGAGGGGCGGTGCCCGGCTCGACTCACCGGATTGGTACCCACAAGCGGCTGTGTGTCCTAGAGGTCAAGGCTTTTCTGCGGCAAATTTTAAATACGCAGCCGGGCCAGCTCTGTCCAAGGCTCGAGTAAGGTTTTCTGATGGCACAGAGCGAAATCCACGTCATAAAGTCTAAATTCCGCATATGAGATCCGAGGCAAATTTGGGAGGACGAGGAGAGCCGGCATCTTGTGTTCTACAAGGTGAAGTAACTGCACACCTGCTTTTATTTTATCTAGAAAAGTTACAGTTGTACGGAACACCAAAAGGAGTCTCGCAAGCAGTTTACAAGCCTTGCCAGCCTTTTCAGGTTGGATTTCATGATAAAGGAAAATTAGCATTGCGTATCAAGATTCTCATAGAAGCGAATCAATTGTCCTCCCACATCCCCTTCCTTACCTCCATTAGAATTAGATATTTGAATGTTTGTACTAATTTTTACTTTAATAATAATTCTAAATACGTATTATATATATATAATTTTTGGGGGTTTTGTTTTTGTTTTTGTAAATGAGCAGAAGCCTTTTAAAGAAAGGAGCCAAATGCTCATCCCCTCTCCTCCTCCCCATACAGTCAGCCCCATCAAGGTAGCCTCTCTGGAAGTCTCTCACGCCTCCACTGACAGCTCATCGGTTTGTGTTTAGTCCTGAGGCCACCCCCAGTTACCATAGAGACAGGGAAACGTTATCTTTTCTTCTCAGCAGCAACTCCCCCTGCTACAAGTCAGTTTTTTTTTTTTATCAAGGAAGAAAGGGACAGAGGACCATGGGATGGATCACTGGTAGCCCCTCCACACTCCCAAATCACTAGTAAAATTAGTGCTGGAGAAAGACGAGTTAAATTTGTTCTAAGGGTTCACATATCTCTTGGCAAATGACCATGTATTATGTACTCTCTGGAGTAGTGCTCTGTAAGAAACTCAGTTCAACAATATAATTTTTAACAACTACATATATGATTTGTGAAAGTATATAGTTTTATTTATGGTTGGATAACTTTTAAATATTTTTAAAGTTTTTTTTAAAGTTTATTTTTCTGAGAGAGAGGGAGTTGGGGTGGGGCAGAGAGAGAGAGAGAGAGAATCCCAAGCAGGCTCCATACCATCAGCACAGAGCCCCATGCAGGGCTCAAACTCATGAAATGGTGAGATCATGACCTGAGCTGGAAACAAGAGTCAAATGCTTAACTGGCTGAGCCACCCAGTCACCCCAATATTTTTTAATGTTTACTTTTGAGAGAGAGAAAGAGAGCCAGAATGTGAGTGGGGGAGGGGCAGAGAGAGAGGGAAACAGAATCTGAAGCAGGCTCCAGCTGTCAACACAGAGCCAGATGTGGGGCTCAAACTCACAAGCATTGAGATCATGATGTGAGCCGAAGTGGGATGCTTAACTGAGCCACCCAGGTGCCCTACAATTTTTTATTAGCATAAATAACACTGCAGTGAACATTCATAAAGCTAAATCATTTCCATAGGTGAATTCTTAGAAGTAGAACTTTTAGTTCAAAAAGTATGTACATTTTAAGCCTTTGGAGAAGCAGTGTTCTCCAGAAACATTGTACTGATTTTTGCTCCCCTCTTTATCCTCAGTTTTGCAATCATTTGATATTGTCACTTAACAAAAATCTCAGCCAATGTGAAAGGCAATTTTATTGCAATAAAAAATAAAGAGTTTTTGTAATGAAAACAGGGAGTTCCAGTTGAAGTGGTATATTTAAAATATGGCTATAATTTTGCTCTCTCCCCAAACTCCATTAAAACCACAGTAAAAGGATTAAAAAAATAAATCAACAAAACCAGGAAATAAAATAAGAGCAGCATATATTGGAAGATGGAAAACAGCTGAATAAGGATAATTCACTAACCAGGCCATGAAAGTCAAATCCCAAACCAGCAGTGGAGACAACTGAGATTGAACTTGATTTACACTGAAGAAGTCTCAAAAAGAACAGGAACTAACACAAATTTAATTCAAGCGTTTATTTCCCATGTAGGTATCTGTTACAACCATTCAAACATGTCACTTTACTTCCAACATTGATTCTTTTAACGCATAATACACAATACACAGTACAGCCAAAAAAAAAATATTTTTAACACATATCTTTTATTTTTAAATACATATCTTATTTCATTCCACAACCCCAAATCCTCGATTGTCATGCTATATATTCTTGAGGATGAAGTCTCAAGTTCCTTGTTTGAACCACCTCTACACGACCTGACTAACCTCTTTCTTACTCATTCAGAAAATGTTGCGTGTCAGATATGTGCCAGATACTGTAGAAGGCATTAGGGATACAATAATAAGCCCAAAATGACATAGCTATGTTCTCATAGAATTTATCATCTAATGGAAAAGACTAACATTAACCAAAGAATCTTGAATAAAATATAAAGGCAAAATTATAATAAATGGTATTAAAACGATGTACATGTAGCTCTGAGGGCATATAATCGGGGAATGATGAAATATAAGGAAGATCAAGAAAGTCTTCCTTGAAAAACGGATGATTGAGCTGAGAGCTAATGGAGAGAGATGTACCAGGCAGAGGGACAGGAAGGGTGAAAGCATTTAGGGCAGAAGCTACAGCATATGCAAAGGCTCTGAGGTGAGAAAGATCATAGCACACCTGAGAAAATGAAAAGCCAATGTGACTAAAGCATGGAGAGTAAGAAGCATGCTATGAGCTAAAAAGTAGAGATAAGTAGGGTCCAGACCATACACGAGTCTTGCTGTTTGAACTTCACAACCGTACTTAGAGCAATGAGAAGCCACTGATATGATTGAAAAAGAGGCATGTTATGGACTGAATTGTGTCCCCCTAAAATTCATATGCTTAAAGTTCTAGTCCCTAGTGTGACTGTATTTGGAGAGAGGGCCTTTAAGGCAGTATGATTAAGTGAAGTCGTAAGGGAGGGATGCTAATTCAATAGGAGTAGTGTCCTTATTTTAAAAATAAAAGAAAAGAAAAGAAAAAGAAAGAGACACCAGAGAGCTCTCTCTCTCTCTGTGCAGGTGTGTACAAAGAAAAGGCCATGTGGGACACAGTGAGATGGCAGTCCTGCCTGAAAACCAAGGAGAGAGCTCTCTCCTGAAAGCCTGCTAGCACCTTGATCTTGGGCTTTTAACCTCAAGAACTGTGGGAAAATTAATTTCGTTTGTTTTGGTATTTGGTCTGTGGTATTCTGTTATGGCAGCCAGGCAGACTAATATGGAGACTGACATTCTGTTTGCATTTTCGATCAAACCCTTCGGCTCCTGTGTAGAAAACTTACTGGAAAGAGGTTGGGATGGATATGAGTGAATATGGCAGATTCTTTTAAAAGTCCAGGCAAGAAGTACTGGGGACTCTGATTAGGATAGTGATGAGTGGATTATTAGTGCAGCGAAGTGGATTATTAGTTAGAAATTATCGCAACTGTAAGTGACCAAACAAACACTCACCAGTATCTCACTGGAGATAGAAATGTATTTCTCTTTCAGGCGACAGCCTAAAGGTAGGTTAATCCAGGACTGATATGGTGTCCACAGTGCAAGGGTCTCAGTAAGAGTGCACCGCGTGCAAGGGACTCAGGCTTCTATTTTGCTCCACCACGTGTAGCCCCATTCCAACAGTCACCTCCTGATTTAAGATGCTTGTTACAGCTTCAGCCACCGTTTCCATATTCTTGCCAGCAGGAAGGAGGAAAGAGAGGGAGAATGAGAAAACACTTCACTCTAAGGAAACTCTAAGGATACATCCCTCATTCCATTTGCCACAACTCAGCCTGGTGTCTACCTTTAACTGGAAGGGAGATTGGAAAATACAGTCTTTATTCAGGATAGCTGCCTCTGCTATTGAACACTATTGTGGCTGTTCAAGATGGTGTAGAGCCAAATGCAAACCCTCTCCTTCTTCCTTAAAGGGAAAATGGACTACCAATTCCAGCCTCTTCAGGTTCTCCAATACCATACCTATTTGGATGCTTTGCTACCACCCTGTCCAGCACCCATCCCTTTCCCATTCTGAGATTGCAGCCTGGAGGGGAAGCCAGAACAGGTTGGATCTGACCAAAGGCTGTACTTAGGCTCCTCCTTCTAGCACACTCCACCACTTTGGAAGGGGGGACTTCCTTCCTCTCCTTCCCATTTGGCAGATACGTGCCTTCTGTCACAGCCTCGGTTTCCTCTACCACATGGCATATCCTAAATGCCACTTTTAATTTTGACAGGGCCAGGATTTTGAAATATTAATAGAGCTTTAAACTTTGATAAAACCGTTCTCTGTAGCGTCTGGCTTTTTCTAGATTACTGCGTTTCTGGGGACTCAACAGTCCCATTTTGGGAATCGAAAGCTGCCTGCTCCCTTTTGCATTCCCAGCATCACTGTTCTGTTTATTCTTTGAAGCTTATACATGCTTCTGACTGACCAAGGAGAAGGCTTCAGAAGAGAAATGCAAGAAAATATGAACGTGTTTTTAAAAATTATTATCTGCACTATTTATTTTTCTTGGAGTTGCTAACCCTTTCGATTTTCTATGGCCTTTCTCTAGCCCATATTATTCCTTTTATTTTTTTAATGTTTATTTATTTTTGAGAGAGAGAGACAGAGCATGAGTGGGGGAGGAGCAGAGGGAGAGGGAGACACGGAATCTGAAACCGGTTCCAGGCTCTGAGCTGTCAGCACAGAGCCTGACACGGGGCTCAAAGTCAGAACTATGAGATCATGACCTGAGCCGAAGTCGGTGCTCAACCGACTGAGCCACCCAGGCACCCCAAGCCCACATTATTCCTTGGAAGGGCAAATTTATCTCTGTTTTGAAGACACCAGTAGGAGGAATGTAATAAGCGTCATAATTTTGAGTTGCAAAGTTTGAGACAAGCACAGCACAACAGAACCGAATGAATGTGCGGTTTGGGTGTGGTCTCATAGATGACAGGAATCGTGAAAAATCTTCTAGTACCTTGGCGGAGCTTAACTCTGTAGCCCATTGAACTTCCAAGCCCCTCTAGTAGAAACCTCTCCTGGTCTTAGCTGTTGGGCCTCTGGCATCTATACATACTGTGTGCAGGAAGCTACCTGAAGCCCACCTCAACTGAGCCAACACTGTTGATTTACATGGTACGTGGTCTGTGGCCCAAAGCTTAGGGCATTCACCTAGAACAGTGGTTCTCATCTGAGGGCGATTTCCCACCCCTGTGCGATGGCAACATTTGACAATGTCTGGGCACATTTTGGTTCACAACGAGGGAGGTGCTGTGGGTAGAGACCAAGGATGCTGTTAAACACGCTACAATGCATAGCACAGTGCACCCACAGCAAAGCATTATTTAACTCCAAATGTCAATATTGCTAAAGCTGAGAAACTCTGATACAGAAAATTCTTTAGGTTCTGGGCACTTCTCACCAAATCACTGTCTGTATATCCATCCAGGCCACGTCTTCCCTGGATTACCACAATAGTTTCCTAAATGGTTTTCCTGCTTCTTTATCTCCCATAGTCTATTCTTTTGTTTTGTTCCTTTACTTTTTTCTCATTTTTTTTATTAAAAAAATGTTTAATGCTTATTGTTGAGAGAAAGAGAGACAGAGCGCGAGCAGGGGAGGGGCAGAGAGCAAGGGAGACACAGAATCTGAAGCAGACTCCAGGCTCTGAGCGGTCAGCGCAGAGCCCGACGCGGGGCTCAAACTCATGAACTGTGAGATCATGACCTGAGCCAAAGTCAGATGCTTAACCAGCTGAGCCTCCGAGGCATCCTTTGTTTTGTTTTACTTTTTTAAAATTCAATTTTTCATTTACATACAGTAAAATGCATTGTGTCTCATGTACAGTTCTATGAGTTTAAACGAAGATAACATTTGTTGTATAGAGGTCTTACCACAAAAGATACAGAGTGGCAGCTCAGTTTCTAAAGTCTTCATTACGCTGTTTGGGCCTGTCCCCCACATGAGCCACTCTGGGGGTAATGTGAGTCTCGGCAATGGGTTATGTTGTAGTTCAGTTCTCTTCATGTCTGCTATGCTTCTGTGGGTGTGTTCTGCACGCGGGGAGCTTGGGTATGTGCTCTGCGTCCACTTTGATCTCTCCTCTTCAGGGCTTCCCCTACACCCTCGGGCTCCCAGAGGCCCTGCCTGTTCTGGCCTGAAAGATGGGGATCTCCAGAGTATTTGCACCATAAGCTGTCGTGTAGTTCTGTGTGACTGAGCTTTTCCTTCAGGTGAGAGGACAAGAAAAAGGCAGGAAAAGAAAGTAGCTGAGATACCTCTGTCATTCTGTGCACAAGAAGGGCCCCTTTTCAGAATCCTGCCCTGCTGAGACAGTGCTAACATGCTGCTGTTGCCCTCAGGGCAGGGCTAGGAGAGGAAAAAAAGGGGCAGGGTGGGGTAATTCCTTCCACCCCATCCTGTTCCACACTCTTCCCTGATCCAGCCTGCTCTCCTGTCAGGCAATAAAGGAGAAGTAAACAACTAGAAAACTCCCTGGCACCATACTGGTCCTTCTTCAGGTTCTGCCTTCTGGTGCGTAAGGCCTTGCAACTAAGGTGTCGCAGCATGCGCTGCCACGACATTCGACATTCGGGGAAATTGGGAATGACCTAACTGCAAGTTGCTCTCCCTACTCTGCTCACACAGATAAGGTTCTCTAACCAGAAAGCGCTCATCACGGGGACCAGACGCAGTGCTTGCTAATCCTTGGGTGGCAGGTTCCAGTTCCCTGCCAGCCTGGACACCACACCTTCCTGAGACTACAAAGCCTGCCTCACACAGCCTCTAGTCACTCGCTGTGCTCCCCAGGGCAGCTCCCTGTGGCCCCGCGTGGCATTTCCTGTTCCCCTCCCCCAGCCTGTGAGGACATGTGACGAAAAAACTGCCGTCAGTCTCATCTGGCCAGTGTTGAGTGTTCTGCGTTTGGCTATCCCCATAACCCTAGAGCGGGAATTCCCTCTCACAAACAGGATGACAAGGAGGCCATCAACACTTTCCTTCTTCTATCCACTGGCTATTTTATTTACAAATTTAGAGTCCTCTTTTATTTACTCTTTAGAGTCCTCCAGTAGTTGTTTTTATATTCTGTCCAGAATTTTTAGCTGTAATCAGTGAGAAAGAAGACACTGCCGCTTGGTTACTCTCTCTTGGCTGGGTTTGGAAGTCCCTTTATCTCACGCAACAGCAGAAGGATCTTCTTAAAAGGACACAGAAGTCAGAGTAATCCTGCTAAAAGGCATAAGAGACTACATCATTCCCCTGCTCAATCTCTATGTCTCCAATAACACTGTATCTTGACTCAATAAATGCCAAAGTCCCTGTGATCATTTACAAGGCTGTTGGACCAAGCCCTCCAATTTTCTCTATGACCTCATCTACAGTTCAACACAGCTCAACCACTCCAGCTATTTGATTGCTTTTTTGCCCCCAGTAATGGTAATGACGTGCATGCTTCTGCCACCAGGCCTTTGCAATGTTATTCCCTCAGTGGGGAATGTTCCCTCAGATATTCACATGGCTAATCTCCACAGCTTCAAATCTTTGTTTAGACATGACGTTACTACCCTATTTAAAATCACAAATCCCTCATCCCCTGTACTCCCCATCTCTTTTCCTATTTCTCCCCTACCCTAACACTAATCACCTTCTAACATATGATAGTGTTTACTAATTTATTATTCTTATTGTCTGATACCTCCTCCTCGCATCAGAATGTTAGTTCCATGATGGTAGGGATTTTTAGTCCGTTTTGGATCTTGGTGTCCAGGACAGAGTTGATTACATAATGAGCCCTCAGTAACTATTTATTGATGGAGTAAATAGGTGGGAATATATAAATAATATAAACATACTTTAGCAAGGGTGCTGTTACAGAGAATAAAGGACTTAGAAGAAATTCAGTTCAGGAAAGATTATTTTAGTTCAGATCTTCCCTCAATTTTTAATCAGAATTCTCCTTTACTATTGACCCTGATCAATAGTCAAATGCTTCCCTGGACAAAACACATTCTAGTGATCGCAACACAGCTTAGCATTGATCGGTTCTTGACTTTTTTGTAGGGGTTAGTGAGGCATAAAAGTTCTGGAAAAACATTCTGGAACTTCACACACACACACCTCCCTATCTCTGTGAATAACCCAAGCCAGAATGGCATTTCCAAGCCTCCTTTAAAATAGATGTCATTTTTTTGTTGTCGTTGTTAAAATACGTTCTATAGACTGAGTTTGAAGTTTCTGTATATTAATTTTATATCTCCCGTAAAATAAATCATTTTTACCAGTGTCCTTTTCTTGTAAGTACACCCAGTGCAGTTTCTTGGGTCTAATTAAAGACTAGCCCATTTCATAGCCAATAACACTTTGGAAATATTAAAAGAACAGAATGAAAAGGAAAAAATGGATTTACTATTTATCGGGTGTGATGTCATGTAGCTTAAGGTTAATTTTCTCACCTTTTCCTTTAATTCTTCCTATAGATAGAAATAGAGGAGATGGGGAAAAGGTGGAGGTCGAGGAAGAATCTACTTAAAGTCAACTGTAATTGCTCATGAACCAGTAACATCATTTTCTCTCCCATCATTTGTTACAAGGCAAAATGTTACACAGGCAAACTTACCAGTTCTCTTCTCATAGTCAAAAGTAGTACGAGGGCAGACCGCTGTGAGAATGTAGTTCAGTTGTGGAATTTCTTATAGCTAGTACCTTTATTTTTTCTAATCGATGAGAAAATAAAGGTATTGCATCAGATTAGTGTTTTGAACCCTGTTTTAATGTTATTTACTAACATGCTAACAACTTGTTAAATTTAAACAATACAAACTTTAAAAATTCAAATAATTCGTTTAGTACTAATGGAGAAAGATGGCAGTGGGAGCATGCTCTGGAATTTTCTTTTTCTTTGGTCCTTTCACTTATTCAGCATATATTAACTGAACACTTATTATGGACCAGGCATCACGGTAGCACTATGCTGTCAACACCCGTGATATCCTGTCCCAGGAAGCCTCTTATGTTGACGGCACCTGTGTGAATTCTAGAGTTCAAACTTCACTTCTTCCAAACCACTTTTCTCACCACAAAAATAAGCTTGCTCCAATTAGTGCAACTCCTAGAGAAACTTCTCAAAGTGTCCTTAGGCAGTGGTTCGTAACACCCATACCGACAGCAATCATTAATCATACTTCAATAAATAAACACCATTGAGAAAAGGAATGTATTCACCAAATTCTAGACCGGGGTTGGGGGGTCGGGGAGGGGTTCTGGAGACATGGAAGGAAAAGCAAGCGTGCCTAGATTTGAGGGAGATCCTATTTGGTCAACACATATATTTGCCAGTGAAATGACTGCCATAATCACGTCATCGTGAAATTGCTCTTGAGGAAAGTTAAAAGAGAGCAAGAATGGGCTCGAATGCGAAGAGTGCTTTTTGGCACGGTGGCCCACTCTCAGTCGGACAAAACCTCCTTTCTCAGGAGCTGGAGCAGGAGAGGAAGCAGGC
>NW_027527551.1:1664089-1695755 GCF_008692635.1 Crocuta crocuta | reverse complement strand
CCGCCGTCCGCCGTCACGTGCCGACCCGCCCCGGCCGCGTTGGTGGGTGGGGGCGACTCTGCCAGGCGCCGGGGCAGGAAGGGAGGCGGTCGTGGTGCCATTCTTAAAGGGGCCCGAGGGAAGGCGAGAGGCTGCTGACGGCCGGAAGGAAAATGGTGAGTTGCCGCCGGGGAGGGCGGGGGCCCGAGGGCCGGGCCAGCCAGCGGGCCTCTCCTGTTTGCCGGAGCCCGGCTCGGCGGGCAGCGCCCGGGGTGGGTCGGCGGCCGCTTCCGCCCCGGCTGCTGGCGCGTGCCCACAGCCAGAGACTTAGCCTCTCCCCGCCGCCGCTGCCACCCGCCTGAAGGCAGCATCCTCCAGCGGGTCCTGGGACTGGGGTGCGGCCAGTAGGGTTGGGTCATCTTCGCCTGGGTCCCGCAGGCTGCAGAGTGCCAGCTCCTGACTGCAGGGTCTGAGGGGCCGGAGGTCTGGCTCAGCGAAAGGCTCCCCTAAACAACCGATTTCTTTGCCAGGGCCCGGGCCAGGCCTGAGGGCCAGACAGGCGCAGAGCACCTTCCGCCTGGCGGCCTTTACAGACAGGGAGGACTCAGAAATTCAGATTCCATTCTCGGCCTCGCCTTAGCTTCTGTCCCCTCCTTCCTCCGCCTGCCTCTAAGGATTTCTCCGTATTTTTGCTTTCCTCGAGTCAGGGCAGCTGGAAACCTTTGACCCAGGACTTTGATGTTTAACCTTAAAGTGACAAATGCTTTAGTTTTGTTTGTTCCGGGGGCTTTGGCTTCTGGGGGCTTTGACTTCGTTCTCGAATGGGTTGAACCCCATGCTTAAAAATAAAATGGAGAAGGGGCGCCTGGGTGGCTTAGTCGATTAAGTGTCCGACTTTCGCTTGGGTCATGATCTCGCGGTTTGTGGGTTCGAGCCCCGCGTCGGGCTCTGTGCTGACTGCCGGCTCAGAGCCTGGAGCCTGTTTCAATCTGTGACTCCCTCTCTCTCTGACCCTCCCCTGCTCATGCTGTCTCTCTCTCTCCTAGAAATAAATAAAACATTTTAAAAAAATTTAAAAAAATGGAGAATTAAATCATTTGCCTAACAAGGATTTTTCTGTGTCTTTGCTATCGAGCATTTAAGTATTCTCGTTTCTTTAACTGGAAACAAAACACAGCCCCCCACTGTCCTATCTCTGACTTCTCATTTCTCAACCCATCTCCTTCGAATTGTTCTTGTCATGGCCACCAATTCCATGGGACTTTTCAGTTCCTATCTTTCCTGACCTTTCATCTGCATTTCTGGACAGTTTACTCTCTCCCCTTTTTGAAGCTTTCTCTTTCCCCTTGGCTTCTCATTTTTCTCCAACTTTTAGTATTGGTCCGTATGTGTCCCATGTCTAATGCTTGGTTTTCCATTCTGGGTGTTTTTTCTCTTTCTTTATCCATCATTTCTTACACTCATAGCTTCAATTACCTCCTACCTATAAGCAGATGACTTGTGAATTTGTATCACATTTGCGTCTGGGATCCAGTCCAGGTATATATATCCCACTATTTAGTTATCCTGAAGGAAGCTTTTCCCCACTTGGGTACTTCAGAGCCACCTCAGTTTGTCCAGAGTAGAACTCATTCTCTTTCCCTGCAAACCTGGTTTTCCTCAGTGTCCCTCAGCTCAGGGAAAGGTATCATTTAGTCTGTTACACAAGTGAGAAGTTTGGAGTCACCTCGGTAACCCTTTTTCCTACGTCTTCCCTCCAGTGTGCAATCTGACATTAGCTCCTTTGAAGTGGTTAAGAGAGTGGCTAGAGATCAGGCTTCACGAGTTATGTTAACTTTGGGGCAGAGACTGGGATTGTTTTGGGCATGAGGGGAAATACAGGTAAAGGGCATAGCACCATGTTTCTCTCATTGTGTTTAATATGGGTTAACTGTTCTTAGCAGTATTTCCCTACTTCTCTTGTACCTCATCAACCTAAGCTGCTTTTCATCTGTCACTTGGACTAGTCTTGCCAAGTGACTAGTCTTGCTCTGTTATTCTTGGCACTCTGTTTCCTGCATGCAGATCTGATCATGCTTCCCATAACCACTCTGCTTAAAAGTCCTTAGTCGCTTCCCTTCGCTTATAGGATAAAGACCAAAATATGACCTACACCGCCCTTTGTGGTCCGCTCCCTACCAACCTTCTCTTATACCACGTTCCTGCTCATTCTCTGTTCTACAGTTGCACATTGGCCTTTCACTGTCTTCTATGTACCGTGATCACTTTAAACAAAGGGTCTTTGCATAGGAAGTTTGGGTCCTTTAGATACCTTTTCAGGCAAATCTTTTGTGACCATGGTGTTCTTCCCTAGTCATAAGTTCTCATAGCAGCCCGTGTCTCTCTCGTCTAGTTTGTACTGCAGGTACAAACAAGTACACATTTTCTTACCTGATCCTTTTATGTAGGTCTGTTCTCTACTAGACTGTAACAGACGCTCCCTGAGGGCAAGCCCATATTATTTATTTATTTATTTATTTATTTATTTATTTTATAGGATTGTATCCCTAGCACTTAGCATGGTGCTTATACTCACTAAATGTTTCTTATGTGGATAAACCAATAAGTGAACACTTGAGCTCAATACTCCACTTAACTGTGTTAATACTTACCCACATGGGGTTGTTTGCAGGGTGTTATACTCATTCTTAAATGCTTCTGCTAACTGTAAGCAATTAGAATTGACTGAGCCTGCATCCCTTTTCTTGTAGGAAGGAATTTTTGGCCTTATTATGGTATTGGGAGGGGTGAAAATGCCCAGAAAAGTGCTCTCTAAATCAAACTATAGCATGTTTTTCACTTGGGTTTCTGATCCTCAGAATGTCAGAATTCCAGTCAGAGCTGGAAGGTAAGACTTTTGTGATAAATCGTGGTCTTTGTCTAAACAAGAATCTAAAATATTAATTAGTTTCACTAATGGGTTCAACTTTTGGTTGAAGAGAGAATGGAAATTCTAAATTTTTGACTTCTATATCTTTCTTGAAAATAGACAAAAATAGACTAGGGTTGAATACTAGCTCCTTATGACTTAGCATCTCTTTCTCTAAGGTGAACTAACAGGATGCATGCACATGACTCCTTATTTATTGGATAGGAGCCTTATTTATAGCATAATACCTATTGATGCGATGTGCTTTCTAATTGTAACTAACATATCCCGTTGTCTATCATACCTTACATATTACCAGTATTCTGAATTTAAAGAAAAATTTAAACTTGATACCTATTTCTGCTTTAACTTATGCTCTCATTTACCCAAAATGGGGTCAAAAAGCAGATTTTTATTACATTTGTATTTTAAGTTAAAATTGGAAGCCTTAAACTTTTTGGGTTATAATGAGACATGTGTATTTAGCATTGGACTCAGAACTGTTCTAATTTTCTTGAAAGAGAAGGAAAATTACATATGAAAAGATCAAAGAATGTGGACCTTGTTTGGTACCTGACTCAAACCTACTGTTGGTAGCAAAAAACAACACACACACACATACATACACACACACACACACACACACACACACACACGTGGGTAATCTGAATTCCGTTTGATCATTTGAGATTGGGATTATGGTTTTTTTTTTTTTAAGATGAGATATTGTTACTATCCTTGTATTCTTAATGGCACATACTGTCATTTTAATGATATATACTAACATATTTACAGTTAAAATGAATTTGGGCCTTTGCTGTGTGACTTCCATGGGGGCAGTATTGAGAGTATTGATGAAATAAGACTGGCTATGTGTTGATAATGTTTGAAGCTGATATAGGTGCATAGGATTCCACTATGCTATTCTCTCCTTTTGTATGTTTTCAAAGTTTTACACATTGAAAAAGGAAAAAAAAGATTTCCATCCTCGTGCTTGTAATCGGTAATACATTCACATTACTAAAAGAAGAGTGCTTTTGGCCACTTTGTTGCCAGATTTCTGGAGAAGAGTCTCTAACATTTTTTTCATAATTGTAAAAGATTCTTCTACTTTTTATATTTGTTTCATCTAATTTTGCTTTCATAATTCTTTTTTTTTTTTTTTTAATGTAATCTCTATACCCAGTGTGGGGCTCGAACTCAAGACCCTGAGATAAGAGTTGCACACTCTGCAGATTGAGCCAGCCAGGCACCCCACTTTCATAATTCTTAATAACTTCTTTTTAATCCTCATAGTAATTTAATTAAGATATAAAATGTTATTGGTATTTACTCTTGTGGCTTATTTTTCTTAATTTTTGTTTATTTGTATTTTTTCACAGCTGTGTTACACAGAAATGAACCAAGGTCTTTATAATTCTAAGTACAATAAGGATGATTTTCCTGTTCTTCCTGCGTAGTACAAAAATATGTTTTCTAACAGCTGACAGTGATCCTTGACTTTTCCTATATTCTTCCCTTCCTCTCCAGTTCTGATGAAATTGCACATTATTGTATATAGTTCTTTAAGACATTTATTAGCCAAAGAGAAAGTTAAAGGGTAGCCTATATATAAGATGAACAAATGTGTATGATTCACAGGGATACAAAGGTTAGTAGATTTAAAAGCTCTTTAAATATTCATGTGTTTCAAGTTAATTCATTTAATTGTGACATGTGTAGATGTCAGTATGTTTTTAAAGGTATTAAGTTTTCTAGGGGCTCCTGGGTGGCTCAGTCAGTTGGGTGTCCAACTTTGGCTCAGGTCATGATCTCATGGTTCGTGGGTTCGACCCCGGCGTTGGACTCTGTGCTGACAGCCAGCTCGGAGCCTGGAGCCCTTTTTGGATTCTGTGTCTGCCTCTCTCTCTGACCCTCCCCTGCTGATGCTGTCTCTCTCTCTCTCTTAGAAAATAAATAAAACATTAAAAAAATTTTTTTAAAGCATTAAGTTTTCTAACTTTAACATGTACGTGTATTGAAGTCATGGCATTTTATACATGATTTTTTTCTTTTCTAGAGCGAGTCTTTGGTGGTTTGTGATGTTGCCGAAGATTTAGTGGAAAAGCTGAGAAAGTTTCGTTTTCGCAAAGAAACGAACAATGCTGCCATTATAAGTAAGCTAAAAGTGATTCCCTTAGTTTCATGGTCTTTGTTGATTTTTATCTTCTAGCTACATTGAATAAACTGAGACTTTAGGAGATAATATGCCTCCTCCTGTCTTAATCCTCCCCCTTGCTTTTAGATCACTTAAAAAAAAAAAAAAAATAAGTAACATTTGTTATCTTAGAACAGAGGTGGAGTGTCCTGCCGGCCTCCTTAGCTGCCTACACAGTTCTGGAGAAGATAATCTTAGTCACCTGCTCATGGTAGTGACCCATCCAACTCCATCTTCTAACTTATCAGCAGATTAAAAATTTCCTGGTCCTTCACTCTCAACCAGAAACCTTTGCCTGCACCTCAAGTGGTAAAGTGTTCAGCATTGTCTTCAAAGTGATTTGGGGCCTTATTTCAATTCTAGACTTGAGCCCTAGTTTCACGGAGAGTACTTTTAAGTGTCACCGACTTTGGACAATGGGAGGAATGATTTGCATATTGCCTCTTCCACTGTGAGCTGTGTCTAATGCTATGCAGATTTCTTTTATATTCTTAAGTAATATTTAAGATGTGGGTGATGATTTAGAAAGGTGGAGGAAGGGCCGGGGGTGACAGTGTAGAACTCTATAGACCATGCCTCACAGAGAGTCTCTTGGCAGATGTGAATTAACAAGGCAGTGACAACTTGTCATGAATTTTGGTTCTATTACAAATAAATACTACAACATGGGCGTGCAGTTCTTAAGAGTGAACGTTCATGTCAGTACCATTTTGCTGCAAAAGGTAAAGCTATTTCAGATCTTACTGTATCTTACAGAATTTACTATGAAATTATTACAAACCAAAACTGGCCAACATTTCAGAGTAATGGAAAAGTATAAAGGCATAGATTATCTAAACATATTTCAATTTGTCTTCGGATTATGTTACGTATATTTGCATATAGATATCATGCTATTTGATAATTCATCATGTCTGAATAATCACACTGCGCTGTGAAATCTGGACCCTGGGGAAGCTGGGAATCTAGTGGTGGTTCTATCCTAACCCCTGGTCTGCTTTGC
This sequence comes from Crocuta crocuta, assembly GCF_008692635.1. Lineage (NCBI taxonomy): Eukaryota > Metazoa > Chordata > Mammalia > Carnivora > Hyaenidae > Crocuta > Crocuta crocuta. The sequence goes on along the minus strand of NW_027527551.1, from coordinate 1,689,668 downwards.
CTTTGCAGTTCTGAGCGTGCTACGTAGACCATGCTCCTTTGTAGTCACCCTTTCAGACCTTTTCTTATTATCAAGGAAGTTGTGTTTGCATTACAAAATTCTTCAGATACACAGAAAATGTGAGGAGTTGATGTAAACTTCTAAATAAGCAAATTAGATGATGAGAATTGTGGGTAAAAGCCTTTAAATGCAGACTGCTTGAAAAGCACAGCTAGCTAATTAGACCATAAACTAAACTGCAAATGTGTTTTGTGATTGTGTTTCTTAATGTTTTAATTTTAGATGCCAGAAAAAGGGCTGAGACTCTGTGGGTTGGGTAGATCGAGGTCACATTAGAATCACAGTTTACCTATACTGTCTTTTTATTTTAGTGAAGATTGATAAGGATAAACGCCTGGTGGTACTGGATGAAGAGCTTGAGGTTTGTTTGATCAGCTAAGTACAGTTTTATAGTTAAGCAATTAATATTGCTTAAAAGATGCTGTGTTAGTTACATGTCCTTTTAGAATGAGTCTAAATACATGCTCGTTATGCATGAAAAGCATGTGCTAATTATTATGTAGCACAGTCTTGCTAATTTAATCACTTTCTTTAAAACATTAATGAAACCAGTGTAATAAGTGGTCGAAGTTAGGGCTACATGTCCAATAAAAACTCAGTTAACTTTATAACTTCTAACTTGCTTGGCCAATAATTAAGCTCTAAAATGCTATAACCTAAGCGTTTAGTTTGTCATATTAAGTAACTAATTTAGACTGAAAAGAAATTAACTTCTTTTCTCCAAGATGTTGTTGTTTCTTTTGAGTGGCTTATTATCTTACTCAGAATTTCCTGACAGCTGGAACATGAGCACGACTGTTTAGTTAATAAATGGAACTACATTGAGTGGACTGGTGCGGGCTTTCATTGGCTTGAGGGCTTAGTGATCTCAATTTATATGCAGTTTAGTAACCTAAAATTTTATGTTATGGGATATGGTTATGAAATTATATCTGTTAGTAGAATGGGTACTTGGTATATGTCTTAAGGACTTACAGGTAAAAAATGTTTAAAAGATGTTTTTCTTTATGGTGCCAGGGCATTTCACCGGATGAACTTAAAGATGAACTGCCTGAACGACAACCTCGATATCCTTTTCTTAGTGCTTCAGTGGTCAGAATTTTATTTATGAAGTTGGTTTGTTCAGTTTTTAAAAGACCTATACTTTACAAAATATTCTCCCATACCATGATCACAATCAAAATGTGTATGCGCAGGGGTGCCTAGTGTCCAGCTCAGGTCATGATCTCAGGGTTTGTGAGTTTGAGCCCTGCATCAGGCTGTCTGCTGTCAGCTCAGACCTGCTTTGGATCCTTTGTCCCTCTCTTGTTCTACCTCTCCCCCACTGTGTTCTCTCTTTCTCTCCCTCTCTCTCTCTCTCTCTCTCTCTCAAAAAAAAAAAAAAAATGTATGCACATACTGGACTAAGAAAAATGGGAAGTTGAAGTATTAGTGAGATGAATTATTTCTTTTTTAAAAATTCCTTTTATTATGTGTTTATAATAAAAATTTAGAAAGAGAAAAAAATCCTTACTAAATCTACACTTTTAATAAATTTACTTTTGAGGGATTATATGATTTAATAACAACTTTGGGGCTCATGTATACTTTTGTGGAAAGATAATGATAATAAAGGTATGGCCCAAATGGATAGGAGAGAAATTTACCGCTCACTAGCTCCTCAGTTGTAATATTTCTTTCAGAACTTTGTCGGTAGGTACTTGTCTCAAATAGAGCAAAAACTTTTAGTTTCTTTAACTTGAGAAAAACCTTCATTGTGTATAGTTATAAATATCAACATGATGATGGAAGAGTTTCATATCCTCTGTGCTTTATTTTCTCCAGCCCTGTTGGTGAGTAAATTCCTTTAAATAGTGTATATTTGGTTCTGATCTAATTAAACCATTTTTATATAAGACAATCATTATGCTTGTTTTAAAGATATAAAGTGTTGAATTAACCTAAATAGAGATATGTGTGCATGTGCACATGAATTCATCCTTAGAAAGAAATTTTCTTAGGATAAATTTCTAGAGGCGTAATTCATCAGTCAAATCATACATACATTTAAGGAATTTGAAATGTAGTGTCATTGTGAATTACCAGCATACGTTTTTTATTTTAGTTTTGTGCATAAGTACGTGAACTTCGTGTATGATCATGATTCATATTTGCATTTATGTTTAAAATAGTAGTTACCGATGCTACGCCTATAATCTTGAGAATAGTTCCAGAATAGCTTACATTAGATATTAAAGTGGCTTATTGTTAATTAAGGTATATCGTTATCACCAGAATATCCAGTACCATCACCATTTTTGCCCACAACTCTCTGAACCCTTCTCTAAATTTTACTATTTGCATCATTTACTTAGCACTTAAAATAGTAACTTTTTTCCAGGGCTCATCTCCCCACACTGATTTATCACCATCCCCAAACCTATATGTGTTAGGCATCCATAAAATTGACCTTGATATTTAATGTCAAAATTAAGATAGTGCTGAAAAGTTCTTAAGTATTTACAGGGTTGTAAAAGATCTACAGAGATCTAGCTTCATTTATTTTTGTTGACCTATATAGCCTTGTTTGTCATTTAGCTATGGCTCTGTGCAGGCAATATGCAGTGTAAGACTCTCGAAATACACCCATATGCACTTAGACTTAAGTTTTTTGTAAACCCAGTAGCATAAGAAAATCCTAAATGTGTCATTTTTTGGAAGTAAAAAATGAAAACTCATCACTTTTTAAATTTCTGAGTCTCATGTCTACACTAATTTCTCTTCCAGGATGTAAGCCTGAACAACAGATGATGTATGCTGGGAGTAAGAATAAGCTAGTCCAAACAGCTGAACTAACCAAGGTTGTATTTGTATTTTACTTGCTTATTGAGACAGTATTTTTCCCTTCAGGTGCTAAAGTAATCTGAAGAGTTAAGTATTTTTTATGCAGGTGAGAGTTATATAGAACAGAGCAGTAAACTTAGAGAGTTTTATTGTTTGAAAAAAGAATGATACAAGTCATTAATTCAAAGTTTTTTGAATGGAAATTATAAGTTGATTAGAAGAAATCACATTCAAAATATAGGCAGCTTTAGAAAAGCCACTGCAACTATTCAATCTGTTGAGAGTTTTTTTTATCTGGTATATGTAGTTTCTGGTAGATAAAAGTAAGCATTGAAATTTCTCAGAGCCCTTTACCATAGCCTAAATGAAACAAATTCCGTATTATGCAGTTAACTGTTTCATTCCCAAGTGTAAAATTAAATTGTTAAGAATACTTATTAGCTTTCTGAAGCTACAACATTCTGTTTTATATGAGACCCTGTCCTTACGTCCCCATTGGCCCCATTGTTTTATGGCATTTTTGAAGTTTAATGGTAAGAGAGATACTTGTTCTCAAACTGTATTTAACTTCCATGTATTAGTTTGAGTTGATAAAGTATATACTTTTAAGGTTTTGAAATGGAGTATTATATCACTGAAACAATATTTCCTTTTAGGTTTTATTTTAAGAACAGCATCAGTGTTTTCTCCTTAGGTATTTAATCATCAATCCAGGAGATGTCTTTCATTCCCCCCTGCTTTTTCTGTTTAGCCCATGTAATTGTGATTGACACCACCAACTTATAGACCCTACTTTTTCTCGTTTGTACCATAGGAACACCTTGGAGTTGACCTAAGGGGTGGGTGATTAGGAAGGAGCTCTGTTAACAGCTTCATTTCTGTTCTAATGCCATGCACACTGTAAAGTGCTGGAATTAAGGCATTACAATTTATAAGTGGCTTTTACAGATAATCACATTGAATCCTCACTACCACACTTTGTGGTTGATGGTGATATTCCTGTTCTGTAGATGGGAAAATTGAGGTTCAGAAGATGAAAGACTTGCCCAAGGTTTTATAATAGTAAATGACAGAGCTAGGATTCAAACCCACATCTGGCCTCAATCCCATCCTTTCTGCTCTATTACATTCTTTCTTTGTGTTATACTTCCTCCATCTGTGTGTGTACAGATCCTTGCAGAGATATGTGGCTGTGGACCTGTAGTGTATCCTTATCAAAACAGTCTACAGCTTGTATTTCCTCCAACTGTGGAAGACCAGTGTATGTTCTTGAAATTCCTAACTGATTTTAGTTGTGTATGCTTGGGGTATCTCTTCTAGTGGATATGATGTACAGAACTGTTCTTTTAGAACATTTGTAGATTTGTGCTTTTAAGAGAGTTTTGGTTTTATGCCATCTTGATTGCTAAACTTTGGTAACTTAGTACTTAGCGTTAAAAAAAAAAAGTAAAGGTTGGGGCTCCTGGCTTGCTCAGTCAGTAGAGTATGTGACTCTTGACCTCACAGGTGTAAGTTCGAGCTCCACATTGAGTGTAGAGATTACTTTAACAAATAAAAAAAGTAAAGGTATATCTAACTTACATAGGTAAGTCATGAGCAGCATGAATGAAAGGAAGGAGGATTTGATATTCAACACTCACGTATACAATACGTTTGATTTTTTTTTTTTTTTGAGAGTGTTAAAGTATGACCTAAGATTTTTTTCCTTAAGGTATTTGAAATAAGAAACACTGAAGACCTAACTGAAGAATGGTTACGTGAGAAACTTGGATTTTTCCACTAATGTGAACTTCTGTGTTTCTAAAGTATTTATGTATTAACCTGACCATACTGGAACCAGACATAAATACTTATGCCTAAAAATGCACTGTTACTTACAGTTTGTTTCCTGCAGTAAAGAAAAATTCTTCATTTGTTCAAAGTTTGAACAAAGGGGAAATCATCTTCATAGTAATGAAACTTTGTAAAGTGTTTCCTTATATTTGTAATTGTTAGGTGGACTACTTCTCTCCAGGGACTTTTTGCACTCTTGTGACTAATTTCTATAACTTACGGTTCAGAATTTGTTACTATTTACAGACACTATTGGAAAGTGGGTATTAGATTGTGATAGACAACAGTTGCCTCCTTTTGACAAATACTGGATATTAGCAGTTTATATATGAAAATAGCATATTATCACTTGTCAAATCTTTGAAATTAATTTGGGGTAGAACACTTGAATGACCCAATTTTGAGCCATGAAAAGTAATTTACTGTAGTGTAATCTGCATTACAAGTACACTTTTCATCAATTCCATGCCTTCTTTGGTTTCCTGTATCTTTTTAATCAAGTCCAGAAATTTTATTCATCAGTCATTTCATTCTTAGGTCTGGGAGTTAGATTTTATAATAGTTATGACTATTAGGTTTTCTTTTTAATAGAAAATAGCATCTTAGTCTTGGAAATTGATAGGTTGGAACTAATCAAGGGCTTCATTCCTGGTTGTGTCATAGCTAGATAGTTTTGGATCTAGGTTGATAACACTTTATTTATAAAGCACCTCTCAGTGTTGTCCTGTGAACACTAGTTATTTTAAGTGTGTTAATACTGTGCCTTTGATTTGTTAGCTTTGAAGTTAGTTTAAGACTTTTACACTGCCAGTATTCCAGATTTGGTGAAATTAATACTTTTGTAAAGGGTCCAAGTAAAACAATTTTCTAATATGTTTATCTGAAATTTGTAATAAATAAAGTCAACTTCATATTTTTAAAATTCCAACTATCTGCTTGCATTGGTGAATATTGGCAGTTGAGAGTTATAACTTTGGGTATACTTATGATTAGTTTTGTGCCATAGGAAAAATTACTTCTCTTAAAACCTTGGCCAGAGTTAATAACATTAACACATCAATAGAAATTGCATCTTATATCCTAAATGTCAGAAGATACTCTAAACTGTACATCTGTCTTGTTGGCATCCTTGGCATAAAGCAAGGATTCTAATATGAAGTGTACTTTAACAACGTATAAGTAACTGTTTAACATTAATTTGACAAATGGTCTTGAGACTCTAAAGACTAATCAGTTTTGGTGAGCAAATTCTTATATTAAGAAAATCTTAGTCGTTTCAAAACTAGAAAGGCATTTTTTTATGTTGGCATATTTTCCATTCATCCATTCTTTGCATTTTTTGAGGTTTCTGTGCCAACTTTAATACAGAGGTGAAGATAGTTGGAATTTTCAGAATATTGAATCCTCTGTTGCCAACACTATTTGGTTTCACTAATCTAAAAAAACAGGAAGCAATGGGAAGTTAGTTGGAGATGAGGAAGTGCTAGAGTGGGCATTTGTTTTGGGTAATGAATGGGAAGAATTCTTTATTCCGGTTGAGAGAGAGAGAGAGAGAGAGAGAGAGAGAGAACTTTACCCAGGAAGTTTATGAATTCTTTAAACAGCTATTTTGATATTGGAGAATAATGCTTATAATTCTGCAGAAATGCAGATATAACCCAAGTCAATGGAGAGTCTTTTTTAATGTTTTTAAATGAAGGAAATGAGATTTTTGTTTCACCTGGTTTGCAGCAATAAGAGAAACTAGTGCTGCAAGAATGTATTTTTTAATGAGGTTCCTTTTTTGTCTTGCCTGTTGTTGTTTTTTGTTTTTTAAATTGAAAGCCCTCTATAATGTCAGATAATACTGACCTCCATGAATAGAACTTAGTTCCCCTGTTCTCTAACAGGGGCAAAGAACTGTGATAAATCATGCTTTTTTGACCTTGTTTGATTCCTTAACTATAACACGTATTTTACAGGACAGTAGAATAAGACTGGGGAAGCAGTAGAACATGTTTTTACTCCCTCCGTCCTATAGGGAGACTTCTAAATTCTACGCTCTAGAGTATTCTCAGACTTTTGTATAAATTTCCTTTCCACATAATCAAATTTTTGCATTGTTCTGTTCAAGTATATTTCTTTTTGCTCTCTTTTTCTGCCTTCTCTCAAACAGTAACTCCAGATTTGACAATTGCAGTTTTAACATTCCATAGCTTTCTGGTGCAGCTATTCCCATTCATATCTTAATCTTTCCCTTTTGGCATCAGCTTTTTTTCCTGGGAACCTCCTTAATGGTCTTCTAAGTCAGCATTAGTTTTGAAATTGTTGGCCTTGCATAGTAAGTTCTGCATAGCATCTAATGTTGTCACAATAGAGCCAGCTAGGACCCCTAGCATGTTTTTAGTATGGTTTTTGTGGCAGCGCAACTGACAGATGAAGAAAACTGTTCTCAGGTTACTATGCTGAAATTCCAAAATGTCGTTTTGAATAGCATTCACGTTGTTCTGGTACTGAAGCAATCATGTCAGGAGAAAGGTTGTTAGACTGTTTTCGTTTAATTGACTTCTCAAATAAATGTTCAAATTGTCTATTTCTAAAAAGTTTACCAAATGCCTAGTGCAGTTAAACATACTCTTGTTTAAGAGGGTGTTGCTACATTTTTTTTATTATCATAACTAAATAATCTTTGTAGCAAAATGTCTGTCAGCACTTTTCTCTCCCCTTTTATCTCCTATTTTCAGGAGTCACATGTAGCCATAAACTGTATTCTGGTCTGACACTTTAAAAATTTCCAGTTAGAGGAGTTTATTGCCAAATTAAATTTGGCTGTCTTTATTCCCCACATATATAGCTAGTGAGGAAGGTATACTTAAAAAAATGTTTGGACTACTTTAAAACCTGAACAATGTCATTAATCCATAATGTGGACTAGTGATGAATAGATATTTTCATAAGAGTTTAAATGCTGATATTTGGTGGAAGTAGAGAGTAACTTGTATTCTATCAATTCAAATATTCTTAGTACGGTTGCTTTCCCTATTTGTTCAATAGACTGATAATACTGGAATCTACGGAATTTGAGCCTTTACAACTTATGTGAAGAAGTGTCTCAAACATTTCTGGACAAATCTTATTTTGTATTTCTGGAAGAATGTAAATCTTACAGGCCACTTAACACCAATGGTCCCAAGTTGAATATTCTTGAGAAATTTGTTTCTTGTTAGGCCATTTGACATTTCACATCCGTGACCATGTTCCTGTAATATTCAAAACAACTATGTTAAGGTTGTGATAGAAACTGTGTTCTCTTGCTTTTTGGAATATAGTTCATACACGTATATTACTTGAATATTGTTTGAGATCACTACCTTGCCAGGGCAGTTCCAACTGATCTGGATGGCCCGATATAATCTCATTCAGGAGGCTTGAAACATTCATGGTTTAGTCTTGTGAACTTTAACAGTTCCCTGTCATCATTTAACAAAATCAACAACTGGCACAAGTTCCTAAGCTGTGATTTCAGTCTCTGCTAGTTCATATTGCATGTTTATTTTGGACAGTCTTCTGTTAAGCATGGTGCTTGTACTGGTTTAAATAAAATGTTAACATGAAAAGACTTCTGACTTCTCTTTTTTTCCCTCACCTCCTCTCCCTTTTAGAGTTACTTTTACCTGCCTGGCTCAATTGTGGCCTTTGCGTGAGCCACACCGATTCAGTTTACTTTCTCTGGAAAAAGAGGCAAAATAAACAGGAATCACGTGGCAAAAACGAGATTGGGTGAGGGAGAATGTAACAAGATTCTAAAAACTTCTAAAACTTGGTCTGATGCTAAAATGATTGTAGTGGCAGAGGGCGTTCTTTCTTCTTTTTTATTTTAATGTTTGTTTATTTTTGAGAGAAAGAGTGCTAGCTGAGGAGGGGCAGAGAGAGGGGAAGACACAAAATCCAAAGCAGGCTTCAGGCTCTGAGCTGTCTGCACAGAGCCCGACGTGGGGAATTATGAAATCAGGACCTGAGCCGAAGTCAGAGGCTTTACTGACTGAGCCACCCAGGCGACCCCGGAGGGCGTTATTTCAAATGATGAACTCTTGCTTTCAATGGGAAAACCTTAAGGGGGCTGCTTACTTTCCAAGAAATCAAATTCAAGGATCTTTTATTGAATATTGTATATCACTATTTATTAAACATTCATTGAAGTTCCATTGTGCCTTTATAGACTATTCTACAGGGTTTTCTATTGAATGAATATAAATTACCACTTCTTATCCAGTTTTTAGAGTTTACCATACACTTCTTGTGATCGAATATGTGATAGAAGTCACAGTTTATGTTTGTGAAAGTAGTAGTTTATGCCTTCCTGACTTCAAGAATCTCACAAGGAGAATTGGGCAGAGCTTGGAAACCTGTCTGATTTCTCAAATGTGTCCATTTAGCTACTCAAATGGCCAACTCCTAAATTTTTTCACTTTTTTTTTTTGGTCCTATTTGTTTTTCAGCAACAAAAAGCATTTACAGACACTTAACCTCCCAGCGTGGGCCCAATTCTCTTTTGCATGAAGACACACCCTGGGTAGATATTGTTTCCTTTACAGTATATTTTTAGCTATGTTGGGGACACAAGTAGATTAAAGAGCTTATTGCTGAGCATCAGGGAGTTTTTACACTGTCTCTTGTTCTTTACTTGAGATCTCTCCCCAGGTGACATGAAAGCTCCCTGCCGAGGTAACCCCCTTTTCCAATTAAAGGGAAGAAAATGCAGAATGCCTAGGTTCTAGCTTGTACCCAAAAACTGTGCTGTAGTCCCCAAGGTGTGTGTGTTAAGAGAGGGAGCGAGAGAGACACTCCTTGTCTCTATCACCTGCACAATTAAGCACAAATTCTCTTCCTAGAATTCAAGGCCTTTGGTGTTTTGGCCGATTCCTTACCTATAGTGGACAGCCAAGCCCAAGTATGCTGCAGCCCATAGTTAGGGAGCAGGGCCCCAGCCACTGCTCCTTGGTGAGGCCTTCAGGCCACCATGACTTGTCTCCAGGCTGTCCTTCCCTGCCCTCAGCCCCTCCCATCCTCACTTGACACAGGATCTCTCACTTGCGGCACTCCCTGGTTAGACTCAAGGGCCATGAGCCTCTAAGCGGGGCCGATCACCCTCCCAGTGTCAGGAATCAAATTGTAAAGTGCCTCTTGGTTTATTGTAGGGAGGTATGTTATAGTTCAATTCCTGACATTGGAAAGACTACCTCGTTCTCTTGAAGTGGGAACTAATCATGGAAGAATGCCCTAAGGTGGAGGAGGGGGGAGAAGGTGCCTGCGGGGGCCATGTGGAACGAAGCTGGCATGTGGAGTAGCTGAAGCATGTTAAAGATTGAGCTTCACATTGAAGAGCTATTCCTGCCTTTTCTCTTAGGACCTCCTTTGATCCAAGACCACTCCTCAGAGTCACCTCTTTTTTAATTCATTTTTTTAATGTTTATTTTTGAGAGAGACAGAGATAGCATGAGTGGGGAAGGGGACAGAGAGAGAGAGGGAGACACAGAATCTGAATCAGGCCCCAGCCCTGAGCTGTCAGCACAGAGCCCAATGCAGGGCTTGAACCCACAAACCATGAGATCATGACCTGAGCCGAAGTCGGATGCTTAACCAACTGAGCCACCCAGGTGCCCCCAGAGCCTCCTCTTTCTGAGGGTTGGTTGGTTGGTCAGGTTTTTCTGGGTTCTACCCCTACCAGAAACCCTCCATTACTTACATTATTTTGTTATCTTGCATGCAAAAGTACCTAGTTCTAGTACAACCTCTGATTTCACCTGCCAGGATTCCCTACATTTACACTCAGGCCTAACTGAACACCTCTCTTTCATTGGCACGTGCTCCGGGCCTCATCCCCTACCAACAGAAACACCCTCTGCATGCTGCCGCTGCCTGTCAAAAATAACAGTCTTCAATAATTATCTCAAATGTCAATAAAACACACAAAACTTTTATTAAACCATTATCATTAGAGAGGGATCCCTGGGTGTCTCAGTCAGTTAAGCATCTGACTCTTGGTATCAGCTCAGGTCATGATCTCACTGGGGTGAGATCAAGCCCTGCATCAGGCTCTGTGCTGAGCATGGAGCCTGCTCTCTCTCTCTCTCTCTCTCTCTCTCTCTCTCTCCTCTCTCTCTCTTCTCCCTGCCCCTCCCCACGCACATTCATGCGTGTGCTCTCTCAAAAAAGAATTAAAAAGAAAAACCAGTATCATTAGAGAAAAATTAGAAAATACAAACAAGAAAAAGGAAAAAAATGCCTACTGCTCCAAGAAATTCATTGTGATGTTTTTGGTTATGTGTTTCCCTCTCTCTGGAGGAATCCTCTGACCCCAAAGCTTTTCTAGGAACCATAAAGAATTATAGAATTACACTTTTTTCTTGTTTCAATTATTTCGAGAGAGTAAGAAAAAGGGAGAGAGTGTGCGTGAGCGGGAGAGAGCCAGAGAAAGAGGGAGGGAGAATCAGGCAGGCTTCGCGCTGTCAGTACAGAGTCCCACTTAGGGCTGGATTTCATGAATCGTGAGATCATGACCTGAGTGGAGTACAAGAGTCCAACACTTAATGGACTGAGTCACCCAGGTGCCCTTTAACTCATTTTTTTCAGGTAATTAAAAGTTCCAGTCTAGTCTAATGTCAAAGATGTCACTATCTTACTTCCTTTAAAGCTCTCTCCCTCGGGGCACCTGGGTGGTGCAGTCGGTTAAATGTCCAACTCTTGATCTCAGTTCAGGTCATGATCTCACAGTTTGTGAGGTCCAGCCATGCATCAGGCCCCATGCTGATAGCCTTGATGGTGAGGAGCCTGCTTAGGTTCTGTCTGTCCTCTCTAACCCACCCCTGCTTGTGTGCTCCCTCTCTCCCTTTCTCTCTCTCTCAAAATAAATAAACTTAAAAAAAGAACCAAAACAACAACCAAAAAAAACTCCCTCCCTCCTCTCTCTCTTTCCTCCCCTCTACTTTCATCAAGTCCACTTCAGGCTGGGAACTCACTGTGGGGATGGGGTGTGGTCTGTTCCTCATTACTGTCCCGCCTTGCTCCCCTACTCGCAAGCTGTCTCTGGGCCCTCTGAGATTAGTGGAGGGGCACAACTTAAGGCAGCAGAAAAAGACTCATTAACCTGGTACACATGTAATCAGAGTTGGGGCCCTCTGGGGTATGGCCAATGTCAAATACCAGTTCCATTTCCACCTTGAATGCTTCTGTGAGTTCTTTGCCAATTCCCATTGAGGACTTTGGCTGGAGATCCCTTGACATGGGTCATGTCTTCTATGGCTAGTGGCTTTACAACTGTAAAGCTCTTAGCTTCTGGTAGTCATCTCTGGCACAGAAACCCTGCTTCTCCAGGTAGGCATCTTGAGCTGTGTCCCTTGTTCAGCTCCCTTCCTCAGTCCCCAAAAAACATGCATCTTTGCCTTGCTGCCATCAGGGATGGTACAGTTGGCTTCCTCTGCTCTCAGTGTCAGCTCTCACGTGAATCTAGCCCCTGCATGGTTCTCTGATTTCGCTGTTTCCTATTCTTCTAGCCCACTACACCCGAGCCATGCTGGATTTAATTTTGTTCATCAAACACACCAAGCTGAGCCATTCTCACTAGCTGTAGCTTCTTCCTGGGAAGATTGCCCACTCTCCCTTCTCTGCACTCACCTCCTCAGTATTCCTTTGGCTGGCTCCTTTATTCTGAACTGAGCTTGAATGTTTCCTCCCACAGAGATTTTTCCTGGTCATTCATCCTAAGGTAGCAACACATTCACCGTCATATCACGTCTGTTTTTCTTTTCTTTTCTTTTCTTTTCTTTTCTTTTCTTTTCTTTTCTTTTCTTTTCTTTTCTTTTCTTTTCTTTTCTTTTCTCTCCTTTCCTTTCCTTTCCTTTCCTTTCCTTTCCTTTCCTTTCCTTTTTTTTTTCCTTTCCTTTCCTTTCCTTTCCTTCTTTCCTTTTTACAACTGTTCTAATTCTCTGCCTAGCACTTACCACCATCTGATAGTTTTCTAATTTATGTAACTGGTCTGAATAAGGACTCTCAAATGTAATTGTGTAAAAAACATTAGGGGGTGTTTTTCAAAAATTGCTAGCTCTTTTTTTCCTCTGGTTAAAAACTTCTTTGGTGATCTATTTCCACAATATGTCAGGCTGGTTTTTATAAGTGCCTCTTTCTATTACTAAGATTCAATTCTGTTCATTTTAAAACTTCAATCTTGTACCTGATTCAAACCTCTTCTTCAGCACACACTGGAATTTGTGGCTCCGGGTAAGGTAGGAGGAAGCACTTGCCCTCAAGCCCTGCTCTCCTGTTCTGCCACTGGCTTTTATCCCCCTGGTGTAGGGGAGGGGAGGGAGGAGACAGAAAAGACTATCTTCTGTGCCTGCCCCTGGTGAGAAGACTCTAGCCTCCTGGATTGATTTCCTTTTTTGCGCATTCACGTGTGGTTGGTCAAAGGAGGTCACTGTTCTTTTGCATGTCCTTGCTTCTCTATTTAACACGGATTGGCCATGAGTTCTAAGAGTAGGGAGCGCATTCAAATGCTGATTCTTTCCTAGAAGTCCTCTTTCGCATCTTTGGGTGGCTTTTTAGGGTTTCTTCATGATTGCTCTTTCTATAATTTTTGTTTTACTTGGATTAATAATGATCTTTCCACTCCCCCTCTGTTTTCTTGATTTCGTGTAGTTACTGTTTTTTTCCTCAAATACCTCTAACAGATTAGTTAAATGCCTAGCAGTTCTCCAAATTCTTCAACAAATAAAATCTGCCAGTTCCAAAAGATTTCAAATAAGAAAGGGGAGTCGAAATTACATACATTTAAGTAATTTGTAGTTAAATAATTCTTAGTGAAAAAAAAAAATCTATCAACCCCATCCCCACCCCACCCTTCTTGGAGACCTCCTTCCCCGCCTCTAAATCTGTACTGGATGCCCTATAGGCATGAGCATGTTGTTCTGACGCTTATTAGTTGGAACTACTTGGTTGGGTCTCATGTATTCCCTACCTTGTTAACTCATTTTGCTGAAGCTCATGGTACATGGGAGGAGAGCTTTCGTATTTCTAAAAATGTTTTTACTCTGTCTTCACAACTGATTGGCGTTTTGACTGCTGTGACAGATATTTTCTGATGGCCTCTCCAGAATCTGTCCGTCTCCACCCTCACCCTGGTCTCTGTCCCCAGAAGGCTGACCTTTAAGAAACCTCTGGTTTCTGCTGGAGGTCAGCCATCTCTTGGGAGGAGGGCAAGGGAAGACAGGTATTTATTCCCTCAATCACTCCATTAGGGCATCAACAGGCTATAGCCCTCCATTGAAAGTCACTTATCTACTTAAGACAGTCTTCTCTTTCTGAATCCTGGAAACCACTACCTTACCCTCCTTCCATGGGCCTAGTGATGGGAACAACAGAGCTTTTGGGACTGTGGTATCTCTTCCCACTCTGTAGTAATAGCCCTTTATCGAACCCTTCTTTGGGTTTGATATTATCCTCTTTCCCAGGTTTAAATTCTAGGGTGGAAATTATTTTGCCTCAGAATTTTAAGGGCATCACTTCTCTAGTGTCTAGCTACAGTAGGTTCTTAAGAAGTCTGATGCCAGGCTGACTCCAATTCTGTTGTTACTTACGTTTTTCCTTTGGGATCTTCTCCTTAGTTCTGATATTCTGAAATGTCTCCATGATGTGATTTGGTGTGGATTTGGTTTCATTCACTGTCCTAGATGTTTGATGGACCATTTGAATCTGGAGATTTACATTCTTCAATTCAAGGAATAATTTTTTCCCCACTATTTATTTGGGTAACCTCCATATTTTTGCTCCCTCCTAGAGCTCTTACTGGTTTGGGTGGTGGACTACTTGCTCTGATTCTCTAATTTTCTTGTCTTTTCTATTGTTCATCTCTTTATATTTTTGTTATTATTCTAGGAGACTTACCTCAACTTTCTCTTCCACCCGACCTGTTGATTTAAAATTTTCAGTTATATATTAAAAACTATACAAATTTTATTTGTAAGATCTAACAGTTAGGTAAGGAAAACAAAACTTCTTCAGAGTCCTTAAAATATTTTATAAACACTTTATATTTTAACAAAGGACTTTTCTCTTGGAATAAGCAGCTAACAGCATCTCTACAATTAAATATTTTATGAATACATGTGAAAAAATACTGCAGTTGATCTTTGAATAACACGGATTTGAACTGTGTGGGTCCATTTATATGTGGGTTTTTTTAATACAGTACAGTATTACAAGTGTATTTTCTCTTATGAATTTCTTAATCTTTTCTCTAGTCTATGATAAGAATACAGTTTATAATACATATACAATATGTGTTAATCCTCTATTGGTGTTATTGGTAAGGCTTCTAGTCAACAGTAGGCTATGAGTAAAATTTTGGGGGAGTCAAAAGTTATTCATGGATTTTCAACTATGCGGGAAGTCAGCGTCCCTAACTTCCATGTTTTTCAAGGGTCAAATGATCACACTATACACCTTAATCTTACATGTTATATGTCGATAATATCTCAATAAAACTAGAAAAAACATTTTAATATATATTAAATTCCTTTCAATCCATTCCTATGTATAGGAGATAATTGTATATGGTATGTATCCAATTTTGTAACAGAATATATATATTCTTCATTTAAAAAACTATTAATAAAGGTAGTTAGTTTCATAATACTCCTTCTGAGTGCATATGTCATAGTTTATGCAACAGTTCTCTTGTTATTAGATATTTTCGGTGTTTCCAAAATTACTGCTAAAGATATTTTTGTGCAAAAAAAATTTTCCATGCTTTGGATTATTTTTGAGGGTTTTTTTTTAATTTTTTCTTTAAGTTTATTTACTTATTTTTAGAGAGAGTGTGTGCACGCATGAGCAAGGGCATAAGGAGAGGGAGAGGGAGAATCCCAAGCAGGCTCTGTGCTGTTAGCGCAGAGCCCATCATGGGACTACATACCATGAGCCAGGAGATCATGACCTGAGCTGAAATCAAAAGCTGGATGCTTGACCAAGTGAGCCATCCAGCGCCCTGTAACTTGCTGTTTTTAGGTTTAAAAATACACGTATGGCCAAAGATTTGATAACCCTATGTGTTTTCTTACCATTTTATGGTTAGCCATGGATTGACCTTATTATATGATAAAAAGAGAATTTAAATTATTAAACATACCTCAACAAAGCTTTTTAACACATCTAAAAATAGTTTTTCCCAATAATTTGGGATGTTTCCTTTAGAAAGTGTTCAATTCTTGGGGCGTCTGGGTGGTTCAGTCAGTTAAGCATCCAACTTCGGCTCAGGTCATGATCTCACAGTTCGTGAGTTTGAACCCCGTGTTCGCTCTGGGATGGACAGCTCAGAGCCTGGAGCTCACTTCGGATTCTGTGTTTCCCCCTCTCTCTGCCCCTCCCCTGCTCTCTCTCTCTCTCTCAAAAATAAATAAACATTAAAGAAAGTGTTCAATTCTTTTTAAAAAAAAATTTTTTTTAATGTTTCTTTTTGAGAGCCAGAGACAGAGCATGAGAGGGGGAGGGACAGAGAGAGAGGGAGACACAAAATCTGAAGCAGTCTTCAGGCTCCAAGCTGTCAGCACAGAGCCCAATGCGGGGCTTGAACCCACGAACCATGAGATGATGACCTGAGCTGAAGTCAGAATCTTTTTTTTTTTAAATGCTTTATTTTTTTCTGAGAGAGAGACAGAGAGAGTGAGCCAGGGAAGGTCACAGAGAGAGGGAGATACAGAATCTGAAACAGGCGCCAGGCTCTGAGCTGGCAGTCAGCACAGAGCCCGACGCAGAGCTCAAACCCACAAACCATGAGATCATGACCTGAGCCGAAGTTGGAGGCTTAACCGAAGAGCCACCCAGGCGCCCCATGAAGTCAGAATCTTAACTGACTGAGGCACCTGGGCACCCCAGAAGTGTTCAATTCTTATATGGGGTTTGGTCTTTTTCTGGAGCAATTATTCTAATGTACTGATAATGTTTGATGATTTTTGTACCTCAATCATACTTAATGATTACTAGAGGTTTATAAGATGTTTTCAAATCTCATAAGGCTAATTTCTTTTCACCTTTCTTTGTTTTCAAATATTTATTTGGTATTTTCATGCATTTATTCTTTAAGAAAACTTTAAAATAATTTAGTTCCAAATCTCCTTGGGATGTTGATTACAATTGTAGTAATATAAATTAATTTGGGGGAAAAAAGACATCTTTTTAAACTTCAATCAAGGAAAATCTTTTAGCTACATCTTTTATACTTCTCAGTGAGGTGGTATTTTTTTTCATATTGGTAGCACACACTCCTTGTTGATATTTCTGGGTATTCATTTTAATCCATCTCTAGTTGTGAGATTAATTGTGAGGTTACCCATGATAATGAAGAGCTTGACCTAGGGATGGTTGTACAACTGAGCCTCATTGGAATTAGAATATGGCCTGGGGAAATGGAAGCACCCAACTCCAGCTGCATAGACGGAGTTTTCTGGTTTTTACCTCAAATGCAGAAGTTTGTTGACCTTCTGCCATTAGGGTAATAAAGTACGTCCGTTTCTAGTCCCTTGCTCCTGTGGTTGAACCACCTGGCCATCTACTCTGCTAACTCTTCTCCATTTCACTGCTTTGGCTTGCCACAAACCAATCTGAATTTTCTATACCCATTGCCCGTGTTAGCTTTTCCTGCCTCATAGCCACTCTCACATTACAAATTGAAATTCAGTTCCCTTTACAACCCATTAGCCCTGGGGGTGGGCGTGGCTTCTGGCCACCACAAGCCCCAGTGTCCTGCCCCTTCCCTTGTTAGTTTCCTTCAACTGACACTAGTCCAAACAACCCAGGACAATGCAGGGTTGACTTGGCAGGGCTGGAACCTGCCTCAGCCTTCTTTGAGAATCCTTGTAATGTTGGAGGTCAGAAGTGGAACTTCATTACTGTTCTACTAGCCTGTGACCTTCTGTGAGAAACAGAATGGAGCTACTCCAATAGAACTGGTGGGAAATAGGTTGTTTAAAAATTATGAACTTTTGGGGCACCTGAGTGGCTCAGTCAGTTAAACAACTGACTGAAGCTCAGGTCATGATCTCACGGCTCATGGGCTCTGTGCTGACAGCTCAGAGCTTGGAGCCTGCTTCATACTCTGTCTCTCTCTGTCTCTCTCTGCCCCTCTGCCATTTGTGCTTTCTCTCTCTCTCTCTCTCTCTCAGGTATAAATAAAACATTACAAATTAAAAATTACCAACTTCTGGGACGCCTGGGTGGCTCAGTTGAGTGTTGGACTTCAGCTCAGTTCATGATCTCTCGGTTTGTTAGTTTGAGCCCCACATTGGATCCTCTGTCCATTTCTCTCTCTGCCCCTCTGCCACTTGCTCTCTCTCTCAAAATTCAATAAACACTAAAATAATTGTGAACTTTTTTCTTTAAAAAATTATATAATACATAAAGATTTTTCAAGTGTGCAATTTAAAGATTAACCACAAAAGGGTATAAAATTAAAAAATTAAAAATCATACCCCTACACTCATTATCTGGCCCAGTTACCACATGTAGAAGAAGCTTTGGGACTGGCACTTGGTGCTAGCTGAATAGCACCTCTGAGTACCATGATACTATGTCATATCTGCAAAGGTTGGCTTTTTTCCCCCCATATTGTCCAAACCAGTGACATTCCTAGATTCCCAGTGTCACGTTCTGTGATGTTTCGGGATGAATGAGGTTAGCCTAGGAAGTAGTATCTGTAACAGTAGAAACAAGTACCAACCAAGCAGTGAATATTTGGACTGTTGGCTATTACAGAGTTTGAATGCTTTCCCATTCTCGTTTAGGAAAAGAAGCAGTGCCTGTGGGAGGGAGAGGTTACTTTACTTCGGCTTAGACATGGTTTTGATCTACTCATAACTTGTGTTATTTGTGGTTTTGCCTTACTCTGAGATTCCACGTACTCCTGGGTTCTGTTTACTACTTTCTCTTTAGAGTCTCTTGACTTGTGGCCTTGCCCTCTGTTGCTGAGTGTCACGTTTAAACTCCCAGCTAGACAAAGAATCTGTGTGGCCTGTTTGGGGATATTGTCCTGGTGAGACACAGCATTGCGCAGGAGGCCACCTCCTCAGTACCTACCTCCTCTACTTCACAGTCTATTCTTTTTTTTTTTTTTAATTTCTAGGAGAGAGAGAGAGAGACAGGGGAGGGTCAGAGAGAGAGGGAGTCACAGACTGAAAAAGGCTCCAGGCTCTGAGCTGGCAGTCAGCACAGAGCCCGACGCGGGGCTCAAACCCATGAACCGGGAGATCATGACCTAAGTGAAAGTCGGATGCTTAACCGGCTAAGCCACCCAGGCGCCCCCACAGTCTATTCTTATAATAAACTTCCATAAACCCATGCAACTTGAGCATGACTCTGCTCTTTGTAATGCCAATGAGCCTGGATAACTCACTTATAGATCGAATTGGCAGAATCTCCAATAAGGGAGAGGATGCAGTACAGACGTTCAGATTACAGCTTCTGGTAATCAACCATGCAGAGCTATCATAAAGAATGTCAGGCCCCCTCTGGTGCTTAAAAGGTGGCTAAATAATTTCTTGAAATAATTGTTGGTGTTCTTCTTTTATATTCCCTTTTTCCCCCACACTGTGAAGGTGGCCAGGCCTTTTAGGCTTCCTTGCTTGAGGATTTTTGCAGGCAGGACAGAAAGAAGAAACCATTTGAAGGCAACGGCTCTCCTTACCTTTTGTGAAAGTTCTAAATGCCTTGAAGACACTCTGCTGGGTGTCCCACAGGGGAAGGGTGATGAGTGAAGGCTCTGGGGTCTGGGAGAAAAAGAAGAGATAGTGGCTAGGCTCCTAAATTGAAAAGGGGTCAGAGGTCTATAGGTCTTACAGGCAATGGACCCCTGTGCCCTGTTCTGTGGGCCCTGCAGAAGTGGTGACATAGTAAAGTGACCCTGGGATGCCTGGAGGGACCACAGTTTCCAACCTTGACAACAGTTCTTTTTTTTTTCTTTTCTTTCTTTCTGACAACAGAGTGGGGAGTGGGACAGAGGGAGAGGGAGAGAGAATCTCAAGCAGGCTCCATGCTCAGCACAGAGCCTGACATGGGGCTCCATCCCACGACCTTAGGATCATGACCTGAGCAGAAACCAAGAGTCAGATTCTAAACCGACTGAGTCACCCGGGTACCCTGACAACAGTTCTAATACATGTCACCTCTGCTGCTGTGATGACATACATTTCCAGGACTCTAGTGTGACGGTAGGAAAGGGGACCCCCAATAATACCTGGTATATAATATTTCACTAACCCAGTGAAAGGGGCAGTGGAGTCAGAGTAAAATGATTTAAAATCAGTAATGAACAACAACAACAAAATAAAGAACATAGCACCCTCTCTATGACCCAGCAACTTCACTCTTAAATATTCACCTAAAAGAAATGAAAACATGAAAATATATGTTCACCAAAAAAGACTTGTACAAGAATGTCTATAGCAGACTTATCCAGAATGGCCCCAGACTGGAAATAACCCAGATATCCATCAATAGGAGAATGGAAAACAGATTATGATGCATATTCATGTGATGGAATATTACAGAGGAATAAAAAGGAATGAACTTCTAATACAACAACAACAAAACAACACAGGTGAATCTTAGAGACGTGTTGAAAAAATCCAGACATAAGGATACGTATTGTATAACTTCAATGATACCACAGAACAGATAAATCTAGTCTGTAATGACGGCAGGTTCAATGATGGCCTTGGGCTGGGGGTTGGAAAGAGGTACAGTGGATCTTTTGGGGGGGAAAGCTGTAAATGTTGAACATATGGGTGGTTACCTGAGTGTATCATTTTGTCTAAGTTCATTGTACACTTAAAATGGGCACACTTTAATAAAGTTGTTTTAAAAAATGAATGAGGTACTGACACATGCAGCAATATAGAAGAATCTCGAAGAGGAAAGCCCCAAAACATTATCCTGAGCCAAAAAAGGCCGACACAAAGAATGCCTATGATTCCATTTAATAAAATTCAAGAACAGGTAAAACGAATCTATGGTACTAGAAAGCAGATCAGTGTTACCTGGCAGTGGGTCATGAGGGAATTATGTGGGGTGGTGGCATGTTCTGTATCTTGTTTGGGGGTGGTTATTACATGGATGTACATGTATTGAAAGTCCTTATACACTTAAAATCTTTGTTTTTATCATCTTTAAATTTTACCTTTATGTGATTTTATGAAAAAAAAAAAGACACATAAGAAAAGAACAGTAATAATAAAGAACATATTTTGCACACATGGAATTGTTGAGTGAGTCATTTCTGTACACTGATTTTTCTCATAATGGTTGTGTAACAGGGCAAAGGGTAAGATGGATGACACAGCCACCTGATACTGAGATGCCACATCCTGCTGGAGCCCAGTGCTCTCTCTTTGTACACAGCTGTAACCCAATGTTTTAGAAATGTGTATAGTGAACAGAAAATAACAGCAAGAGTCATCAGCTCTGCTCCATACGGAGGGCAACTGGAAGTCAGACATCACTCTGGAGGGACATGAGCTGCCTTTCTCTAAAAGCTTGGACTGGGAAGGGCTCCTCCTCTGAGCACTTGGCATGGAGGCTATGAACCCCTGACAAACCCAGAGTTCTGTCAACAGGAAGAAGTGAGCATGGCTTCTGGGTACTGATACTTTCTGCTACACCTCCCATTCTTCCCAGCGCCATAACTATTCTTTCTGAGTCCCATGCCGATGTCCAGATCCATGTGCTACCCACAGCTACCAGGTTGAATTGCTTTTCCTTCAGATATGCAAACCTCTTCTGAAAGATTGGGAACTGCTCGTCTACAATTTTCTGTGCTGAGGTTTCTTTCCTCGTGGGAAGTGTCTTGTCAAGGCAAGGACTGAAGTCCTTGCAAAGCATCGTTGGTAGCATGTGATATATGCAACTAGGATGACATGTTCACCTGTTATTCTACGTGTGTGGGAGAGCTCTCAAGTTGCTGGAGTGCAAATTCTTTTATTTTTACTTATTTCTAGGAGAGAGAGAGAGAGAGCGTGAGCAGGGGAGGGTCAGAGAGAGAAGGAGATACAGACTCCAAAACAGGCTCCAGGCTCTGAGCTGACAGTCAGCACAGAGCCCGACACGGGGCTCGAACCCACGAACCGCGAGATCATGACCTAAGCGAAAGTCAGACGCTTAACCGACTAAGCCACCCAGGCGCCCCTAGAGTGCAAATTCTTAATAGTCTGGGAGCTTTCCCTTTTATGATACCACCATGTCTTAAAGTGTCCTACTTACTGCTCCCCACGGAGCGGGGGGGTGTGGTTTACGAGCCTCCTTGTCTAGAGAAAGAGGACCGTCTCCCTGGCATGGGCTGGATGGGGTGCTGAGCAGAGTGGCGAACATCACTACCACGTTGGTGATGACTGGTATGAAGATGGCTTGCTGCCCCTTGGCAGTTTTCAACAGATACCAGTGGTAAAGAAAGCTGAGCCCAGGTTCTGCTCTCCGGAGAATGGTAAGGCTGAGTTGGTTCCTGTGAATGAATGCTTGCAGATATCTTGAGTTCACATTCTC
This sequence comes from Crocuta crocuta, assembly GCF_008692635.1. Classification (NCBI taxonomy): domain Eukaryota; kingdom Metazoa; phylum Chordata; class Mammalia; order Carnivora; family Hyaenidae; genus Crocuta; species Crocuta crocuta. The sequence continues at coordinate 1,667,393 of NW_027527551.1, read as the reverse complement.
CTAACTGCTCAGCACCTCTCCTCCTTCCTTCCCACTGCTGGCTTTCTTTATCTAGTCTAGATGGCTGGAAAGTTCTTTCAGGTGTGTATATGAACTGTTTTGGTCTCATTCTTAGACTACATGCTTTATATTTCTGAGTTTTGTTTTCTAGTTCTCTGGTGGCTGACCTGTACTTAACTGTTTGGGTTGGAGGCATGGGCAGTGGGTGGAGTGAGAGCAAACTGATGGAAAGCTGAGTTGAACAAAGGAAGTTTGAGTGGGAGAAGGGAGGACGTGGAGGAGAGAGAGAGAGAGAGGAGAGAGAGAGCGCGCGCACACATAAGATTGATATATCTTTTCAGTATCATCCAGCTCCACGCATGTATACAAGTAGACACAGGAACTTAATTCCGTGTGTATTACAAAATTACTCCCATGAGGTAAAAGAGTTAATGCAACTTCCAAAGAATACTGAGGATTGATTGAATGAGAATGGTATAGATTACTCACTGCTGGTAATGGTTCTCCAAAATGTCAAGTAAACCTATTATTTTCCTCACCAACTGCCTTGTCTATGGTTGGTTGATCTAATTAGCCCTTTGCCCTCATTAAAATGGATGTATTCTCTAACTGATTGCAGCTGTGTAATATTGTCTAAAGCATTGCTAACAGAACTTTCTGCAATGATGGAAATATTCTGTATCTACATTGTCCAGTACAGTAGCCACCAAACACATGAGGCTATTGACCACCTGAAAATGGCTAGTGGAGCTGAGGAACTGAATTTTTAGTTTATTTAGTTTTATCCCATTTAAATTTAAGCTATATAGCCACATGTGACCAAATGGCTCCTGTACTACACGATGCAGGTCTACAATTGACCTGCGTGCTCTAGTAAAATGTGAAAGGGCTTCATACTGCTCCAGCTTCTGAGCAAATTCGTATGACATAGAATGGGAGCTCAATAAACTTTCACTGAAATACCTAAAATGCTACCCTTGGATGAAGAGGAGGGACTTGGGTTTTCTGTAGCAGCAGTTATGGGGTTTGGGGCAGACAAGATTTCTCTGGCCAGTTCTCTCTACCTCATCAGGTGAAGTGTGGGACACCCTTCTAGAACAAGGGATGGGTTCTTGGAGGGCAGTTCCATTCTGTGTAGTAAGGCGCTGGACATAGTTACCAGGCAGGGGAAAGATAGATTTCAAGTGAAACTGGAGAATAGCTTGTTGCCAAAAGGTAGGAGGACCTGGAGGTTTATGGTGTTGAAACATCACTTCCCGAAGTGTAGATGGGATTCATTTATACAAATCAGGTTCGATCTCATAGTCTGGCTTTGATAATTCCCTGAAAACTTTTCCTTGACACCAGGAAACTGCATCTGCCCCCCATTAGATTGTGAATTCTCTTGGACAAATACTGCCCAGTGCTGTATTTTTTTTGCCAAGCTTCTGCAGCCTGTAGTACTGAACGTCTTCACTGGAGCCTTCCTTTCTCTCACCACAGCTTCCAGTCAGTAAAGTCCTCCTCAGCTTCTCTCTCCATAATATCAGATCTGTTCATTCCTTTCTCCCCAGGCTTTCACTGGTTTAGTCAGAGCCTTGCAGCTTTCCTGGACCTTTGCCACGGCCCCTTGCTGCCAGTCTCATACTCCTCTCATCAGGATTATGATGCACAGTCTGGCAGTTTGTACACGGTAAAATCAACTTGCATTCCTGTGCCCTAGGGTGGGCCTCTGTTTATCTGTAGAGGATACCTTTGTGATTTGCACAAAGGTGCCACATAATTTTGGTGGTATAGACCTGCCCTAAGACAATAGCTGCTAGCTGCATGTGGCTATTTACATTTTAATTAATTAAAATAAGTAGGATTTAAAGTTCAATCCTATAATCATACCAGCCACATTGCAAGTGCTCAATAGCCACATGTGGCTAGTGGCTACTGTATTGAACAGTGCAGAAAATTGGACAGCACTGGATAACTCTGCTTCTAAAGCAGTCTATATACAATTTGCTAGTGTGAATGATCTTTTAAAAAATTTTGTTTAACATTTATTTATTTTTGAGAGACAGAGAATGAGCAGGGGAAGGAGAGAGAGAGAGAGAGAGAGAGAGAGAGAGAACCTGAAGCAGGCTCCAGGCTCTGAGCTGTCAGCACAGAGCACCACACGGGGCTCGAACCCACAAACCGCTAGATCATGACCTGAGCTGCAGACCAGATGCCCCACTAGTGTGAATGATCTTTAATGCTAATCTAAATATGTCCCTCTCTTTGCTTAAAAGACTTTGATGATTTCTGCTTCCATCAGCAGTGATTAGTTAGCAGGTGGTGAATCAATTCTGTGGATCACAACCAGCGTAAGAACAAAACCAGGCTTATAAGGAAGTCCTTCTAAGGATTAACCCCGTTCTTAGCTTTCTAAAACCGTTTGGTGCTAGCTTCCACTAATTTACAACTGCTGGTGGTTTCACCTAAGACACTGAGCTTTTTTCTTGCTTTTATCTCTGTGCCTTGCTCAGGCAGAACCCTCTTTTTGGAGTGCTGGTTCTACCTTCTCTTTGCTTGGACAACTTCTACTCATCACAAAACCCTCGGCTTAAGAAACAGCTACGCCAGGAATCCTGCCCAGAACGCTGCAGAGCAGGATGGATGCCCTTCTGTGACCTTTCATCACAAGCGCAGACTTCCGTTAACAGGGTCATAATATTGCAATGATTTATTTAAGTGCTCCTTTCCGGCACTATACTAAGTTCTTTCAAAGCAAGTATGTTTCCCATCTTTGCATCTCAAAGGAGAAGCACAGTGCCTGGAACATAGTAGGCACTCATTCAGTAAATATTTGTTCAAAGAATAAACGAGGGAAGAAAAGAATAAATCAATCAGTTGCGCGGGCAATGTGAGTGCGCCGTAGACTTCGGCCATCAGAGGGCGCCAGCGCACCTCGGCTGTTGCGCAGGCGCGCGGGGAGGGCGGGCACGGCGGCCTCGGCGGCAGCAGAGGCGGCGGCGGCGGTCGTGGCTGCGGCCGGGGGAAGTGAATGGTTTTACCCAGAGGGCCCTGCGCCGCCTTTCTCCGTTGGCACCGGCGCCGCTCCCTGCTCCTCCTTCCCGGCCATGGCGTTCACGTTCGCGGCCTTCTGCTACATGCTGGCGCTGCTGCTCACCGCCGCGCTCATCTTCTTCGCCATCTGGCACGTGAGTAGCCGGGCCCGGGGGAAGGAGGGCGAGGAGGCGGCGCAGCCTCTTTTCGGTCGGCGGCTCTCCGGGCGGCGACGGCCCCCGGAGGTCCGCGCGCCACGGGCTGCGGCCGAGGCGGCGCCGGCGGCGCG
>NW_027527551.1:1646745-1664063 GCF_008692635.1 Crocuta crocuta | reverse complement strand
GGTCCGGGAGGAGCCGAGGCGTGCGGTGGCCCCGTGGATGCGCCCACTGTGTCCCCGAACAGGCCGCGCGCGCCGCTAGTCCTCCCTGGATGGGTGGGGCGGCCGTGGTCCCCGCCGGGCCCTGCGGGACCTNTCCCCATCCCCAGGTGGGATGTGAAGGGCGCAAGGAGGCGTGCTGCGTGCTTAGCGGGAATGAAGTTTGCCAAATTACTATTATTTAATCACATTGTCTTTTCGGGTTTCCGCAGGAGTATGGCCCAAATGAGATAGTATAGCCTACTTTAGATGAATTTCTACAGAATGCTAGTTTCAGCACTTGTTGGGTACTTTTCAAGTAGAATGACTTTATTTCCCCAGATTCTGTTTCCTTGTGATCTTTGATGCAGATTGGATTGATTACTTTGTTGACTGCATCTCCGAACTTTCCCCCTAAATCATACTTTGACCTCCGGGGTTTCTCAAGAGACAGCCTTCCTAGCCACTTCTGTGTTCAGAGTACCTGGATTTAGTAGAGATAGTTTTAATTTGATTTTGAAAATGCTCAGAAGTCTTAAATTTACCGAGGGCCTTTTTTTTTTTCTTCCCTTTCACTCGCATCATGCTGCTGGATAGAAGCACATCTTTCTTTACTGGTTCCTGTAAGGAACAAGTGAAGTTCCTTCCTCCTGACAGTTCTACAACAGATTTCGAGGGATTCTTGTTTTTCTAGCATTGAATTAGAAGCAGCCTTCTGGAAATCAGCATTCATTAAAACATTTATATTTGCTTCTGCCCTCATATCCTTTTAGTACCTTCTGGAATCATTCATTTGAATGATTGGACACGTCAGTCTCATGTAAATTTTAAGTCCTGTTTCATCAGGCCTATAACAAGGATTACGTGTGGAACATAAAGGGGCAGAGTGATTTAAATAGCAGCAGTGTCTTGTGTAAAAAAAATCTCAAAAGTAGAATGATATCACAAATTATTCTCTTTTGCTAGAGTGTGATTATGTTTATAATTTTCTTTATTTAAAAAAAAGTTTTAATGTTTGTTTATTTTCGGGGGGCGGGGGAGAGAAAGAGTGAGCAAACAGGACAGGCAGAGAGAGAGGGAGACACAGAATCCCAAACAGGTTCCAGACTCTGAGCTGTCAGCACAGAGCCTGACGTGGGGCTCGAACTCATACGGCATGAGATCATGACCTTAGTCGAAGTTGGTTGCTTAACCGACTGAGATACCCAGGAGCCCCTGTTTATTATTATTTTAGAACACAGCTGCTTGTATAGTGGGGAATGCTTAGGTAGGCTGTTAAGTAATTCCTCCCTCAAAATGCTTGTGGGTAGGAACCGGTAAATTAAGAGCATTTTAGGTTCTTTGGTGGAAGAACAATAAATACGGATAATTTGGGATGCAAACTAGCTCCGCTTTAGTAAACCTCTGGTGGAAGTGAAATGTGTGGTTCCCTTCCATTTGTATATGTGGATTTAAGTCACTTCCTGCTTGATGGATATTCCTTGTTTTTTGAGACGATAAGGATTCGGAGAGGAAGAGCTGTGTGGATGGCCATGTTTACATTTTGAACCAGGTTGTATTTAGCTTAAGGAATACCTGAACTGCATTTTTTAAAAATGGGTAATTTAGTTTCAGCTTTGAAATGACTGTGTGTCTGGGTGAAGTAGGTAATTGTGAGTCCTGTTACAGAATTAAAAATAATTTAAAGACTTCATTTGTCCTCCACAGAGTACAGAGAACCTTTATCCTTAGGGGTTTCTTAGTTGTTCAGAAGATTATACATCCTTTGGGAACAAATTGAAAATTCCAAAATACATAATTTTTCATTTTTCTATTAACTACATAACCTTCAGTTTATCTTCTTAGGTAGTTTTAAGTATCAGAAGACTCATTTGGAAATTTCAGTTAGAGATTCAAAGAATCTTGTTTACATGAATTGTTGTATGGAGGATATTTTTGAGATGATGGTTACATCTGTCAGTTTAGTCCTAATTCATGTGATTGATGCTCTGGAGGGAGTAGAGTTGGGGGCATAGATTTGTTTGAACAAAAGTCATTCCAAAGACATGCATTGGATTTGAAGGTATCCTGAATTGCATAGTTTGGGATCTTTGGGAATACAGGTATTTTTGTTTTTGCACTTGTGGGGGAAATTTTATGAAGGTCTTTGTCCAGGCACACAGTAGCAAAAGATACGAAAACCACTAGGTTAAGAATCTTTTCAGAAGGGTTTTGAAAACTCCAGCTTGTAGAATTCATGCAGTAACGTAGTCATTAAAAGATCCCTTGGGGTGCCTGGGTGGTTCAGTCGGTTAAGCATCTGTTTTTGGCTTGGGTCNCCTGAAATCACGTGAAGAAAATGTCCAAAGGAGTTAAAGCATAAGTTTTATACTCTGCTGTTAAATTGGATCTTGTTATAGGCAAGTAATTTTATTTGCAATGACAGTCCATATCTTGATCTTTATTACTTAGATGCATTGGGGATATATCACAGCAAAATTTGGTATTTGCCTAATATCCATAAGTAATCAGAAATTAGTATCTTCTAATTGTACATTTGTATTTTTAGCATTTATATGTGTTAGGGTTTATTAGCAAAGGCAAATGCTTTTTGGTGAGTTCTGTATTTTTTAAAATTTTTTATTAAAAATTTTTTTTTTGTGAATTCTGTATTTTTTTAAGCTAAGGCTATCCACCCCGTCCCCCCTTTCATTTAATAAATATTGATTGAATACTTAAGTATGTGTTAGTACCAGGAATATAGCAGTGAGTACAGCAAAAAATTTTTGCTGTCATGGTGTTTACATTTTAATATTTAATTATTTTTCTTCGGTTCTTATTTTAGTTATAATTTTTTATTTGGTCAGGTTGGTGAATCTTATAAAAATCTAGAACGTTGAAAAAAATAATCTTTTGGGGTACCCAGGTGGCTCAGTCGGTTCAGCAGCCAACTTTAGCTCAGGTCATGATCTCATGGTTCATGGGTTCGAGCCCCACGTCAGGTTCTGTGCTGACAGATCAGAGCTTGGAGCCTGCTTTGGATTCTGTGTCTCTCATTCTCTCTGCCCTCCCTGACTCATGTTCTGTCTCTCTCTGTCTCTCAAAAATAAATAAACAAAAAATAAAAAAATAAAAAAAACCCCAAAACAAAAACCATCTTTTTAAGAAGTGAAGAACTTTAACAGGGAAATAAACCAGCATAGTAAAAGCTAGAAATACAGAACTCCATTGATCACTGGTGATATTGAGTAACACTGTCTCACATACGAAGATACTATTCCTGATCCACCAGAGGAAAGGCAGATAGCTGGGCATCTCTGTCCCCTAGATGACCAGTGACAGCAGCTAAAATAGCTTTCCTATAAACTTGGTGCCTTTGGCTTCTTATTTTGAGTGGTATGTCACCCTTATTTTGATTTTTTAGTACATTCTTTTTTTTTTTTATGTTTTATTTTTGAGACAGAGAGACATAGAGCTTGAGGCGGGGAGGGGCAGAGAGAGAGGGAGACACAGAATCTGAAAGAGGCTCCAGGCTCTGAGCTGTCAGCACAGAGCCCGACACAGGGCTCGAACCCACAAACTGTGAGATCATGACCTGAGCCAAAGTCGGATGCTTAACCGACTGAGCCACCCAGGAGCTCCAATTTTTTAGTACATTCTGACTTTGAAGTTATGTATTAAGTGGCCCTAAATGTTATAGCCAAGTTTTTAAGTGGATGAGATCTTTCTTCCCTTCTTGCATTTATAACTGTTTGGCTCACCATACCATGAAAAGCTTGGTCTTACTGGGTTACCCATGTGTTTTTAGTTTGGTGACCCTGATGAAACCACCTGCAAGTGGTAGGAATATGCATATGACACAAAAGGAGATCAGATTGATCATATTTATCGTGGCCTTGACCAAGGCTGCTCTTGCCTATATGATGCCTTTAGGTACAAAAGAACAAAGATGCCTGTTGGGGCAGAAGAATGAGAAACATCCTCCCTCAGGAATGGACACAGCCCCTCAGTGCAGAGCCTGGTATAGAGCCCATGCCAAAGTGCTTGGCCACAGGAGCACGGCTGGCCTTGAGCTTCCAGCTGGCCTTTTGTCCAGTGCAGAAATTGAACTACTGTGTATGGCGATCTTGGCCATGAAGTTTTTTTTTTTTTTTTTCCTTTTTTTTTTTTTTTAATAGTTTATTGTCAAATTAGTTTCCACATAACACTCAGTGCTCATCCCCACAAGTGTCCTCCTCCATGCTTAGCCATGAAGTTTGATAATCATTTGGTGTTCCTGTATTCTGAGGCCATTTCTTCTATTTCCAGATTGAAGTAGGGCTTTGAGATGTGTTTGGGCACAAATGGGAACAAACTGAAGCATGTGAGTCCATGTCTGGTGTCCCACTGAATTCTGTGACCAGGGCAGGGCGTGCACAGAAGATTAAAAATACTTCATCCTGAGAGGAGGGAACACAGACCTGTACATAAATACTTCAGTGTGGGAAATGCCATATTGGTGGCATTATGAAGTCCTGTGCTATGTGGATCTTAGACTGCCATGTAGTTGTTTTGGCCCAAGGGAGTCAGGGAAACCTACAGAGAGGAGCTAACATAGGAAGAGGGTTTTTAGAATGAAGAGTTTTGGTAAATAGTTGTGAGTGAGGGGAAAGATTGTTTCAACAAAAAAGAATAACTTGAAGAGAGGCACTGAAAAATTGAAAATTGAAGATATCTATCACAGTAATATCAGATCATTTAAATGATACTAATATAAACATTTTCAGCTCTTTAAATCTGATTCTAGTTATTAGCACATAGTGAATTTACTGTAAATTGGTACATGTAGTATACCCTACTTAGGTTTTTGTTTTATTAACTTAATTTGATTATCATTTGATGATGGGGGCAGCTTTGTTGATGTGTTTTATTAAAGTGAGAGGTCCTAACTATTTTAATTTTATTTTAGATTATAGCATTTGATGAACTGAAGACTGATTACAAGAATCCCATAGACCAGTGTAATACCCTGAATCCTGTAAGTTATAATATAGGATTTTTCTGTAGATTTTTAAACTGTTTTTGCTTTTAACTTGATACAATTTAAAAATGGCCAATAGTCTCAGTAGCATGATATAGTTGTACTTTTTTTGAAGTAGGCAGAATTTACAAAAATATTCTTTTTCCTGCTTGACTGTTCTGACTATTATTAATCTGCTGGTGATCTTGTCAGCTGTCATACTAACATTCTTCCAATCTGCTTTTTACATTGTCGGCCAAAGACAGTTGAAAAGGTCAAAAAGATTAAAAGAGTCAAAATTGCATTAAAGGTGTGTACTGCTTTTTAGTTTAATGTTTTAATGCTACATTCATTTCATGGGGAGGGTCAGGGCATTTGTATCTGTACAATGTTCTGTTTGGTGTGCTTGTTTATATGCCTTTTGAGGTTTATGATTTCATGAAGTTTCTTATTTTATGCAAATGTTTGCTTGCTGGCCCAGTCACGTAGGGAAAGCTGTTAAATGCTTATGCATTTCTAAAATGTTATAGCCATAGGCACTTCTATATTACATTATTTGGTTCAGTATTTGAAAGTTGGTTAATATACAGTGACTTTAATAGACGGTAAGATTATTCTTCTGTTGTGAGGTAGTCCGGAAGTGGAGTCTTCAGGACCATGTCGACTCTTATTTTTGGTTATGTCTATTCTGGAATGAATTTATTCAGAACCTTTTAGGTGGATAACTGTCCTTAGGCTCTGGAATCTTGCAGTAATGCTGACCTTTGGACTCATGCTGCCAGAATTTCATGGATAATAATTTATGTACAAATGTCTACATAGTTATTTCTGATGTATATCCACTCTAAATTTCTAAAACAGACTTGTCTTACACTAAGTTCTGAGCTCTGATGGATTTAGTTATAACACAGCTCAGCTCTATTGTGCTTAGAGGTTTTTATATATATTTTTGACTTCAGTTAGTTTACTCCTTTAGGAAGATTTCTCCTTTAGCCTGTAGGTTTGATTTTGCCTAATTGGTCAGAAACTGAGAGGTTGTTTGAAGATAGTGGGTACGTCTTCAAGAACTAGAATACAATAATTCATCTTTAAAAGTTACTTACTGAAGATGAAAACTTGTGTAGACTTGAGTTGTATAAAACTGTACGACACTAGCAAGCTAGAGAGATTTTGTTTGGGAAAGGATCTATAAAGTTCATTTGCTACTTTTTTGTTGTTTCCTAGATAAATAAGAGTGATGGAATAAATTTCTAGATTGTCTTTACAGAACTGCTACAGTAAGGCTATGTAGGGACAATTAAAAGTATTAGCTTACTGGCTGTTTCTGTGCTCTCAGAAAACAAAATAGGATTTGAATCTGCTTTCTCATTGGAAAGTAACAATGTTCATTGTAAAGTATCTTAACCTACAGTTGAAACCAATTGTTACCAAGAAATTAAGAAACCAAAATTTCTTTATTAATGACAGTTGTTTATTAATAATATTCTATCTTCTTTGGCTTTTCATTACTTCAAATAACCAAAAAATGACAAGGATGAGAATAGCTGAAATCAGATGAGGGCTTTCCTAGGTACCAGGCTCTGTGCTAAGCATTTTTACTTGGGACTTTTCAATCAGTGCTCATGACAGTTCTAAAGGGTAGATATATTGTTATTCTCATGAATAGGAGGATAGGATGAGGCTTAGCCAGGTTGAAGCACTTTACCAACAAGGTCCAACAGCTAAGGCAGAACCAGAATTTGAACCCAGACCTCCAGATTTTTAAGCTCAAGCTTTGGTGTTTCCCTAACTTAATGTAAATTTAAGAGGAACGAATTTCATTTTTACATATAACGTGTGATTTCTGACTCTTCTTCATGGAAGGAAATTCTCACTTTAAAAAGATATGTGTTGGGACATCCCGATGGTGGCAGAGATTGGAAGGGAGCTATTGTACCAGCACAAGGTGCAGTCTAGACAGGGTGCCGGCAATTGGCTTCCTAGCAGCGCATCTGACAGTTTTCCCTATTTCAAATTTGTTTTGACAATTCTGCCAAAGTATGGGGGAAGACAAATATTTTTAAAAATGTGAACCTTAAGTAGAGAATATTATGATTTGGATGTTAAGTATTATCACTTTTCAGCCATATTTGTGTGAGGAATTTTTTCTGGATATAGCTTTTGTGTAAACATTGGTTCCTAAACGGAATAATTTTTGTGTCACTTACTGGGAAATTTCACCATTAAAGAATGATTGGAGTGGACTGGTTTTGATAAGAGATGTATAATAAAAGTTTCTGCACTTTTTTGAGATGAAGGGAGTGTGGCATTGTTTCATTTTAGAACTGGAAGAATTGCAGATTGTCTTTATTATCCCTCTTACCAAAGTATTTTGTTTAAGAGCAGTAGAGGTCATGCTTTCTAAATAATTTTCTCCCCGTATCTCAGTCTGGAAGTGTAGGATGAAAACTTGGATGATGATTTGTATTGTTAGATAGCGCTTGGCTTTAAAGGGCTATAATACTTACACGGTAAAGAAAAATCCTGTAGCTTACACTGGCATTATAAACTGCTCCAGTGCGACTCCTGATACAGCGTATCTTTTTCTTGGTCTGTCCTTGTTGTAGTCTTCCTGTTTCAAAGATTTTCAAAGATTTCCTGTGGATGTTTTCTTGTTTTCTTGCAGATGTTTAATTTTGATCTTAATTAAATGGTGGCTTAATGGTTCGTGTTATTTACAAGTTTATATACATAAGCAGAGTTTATTATATTGCTTGAGTGTATAGAAAATCTGGTTAGTGGTATAGATTAGTTGATTTTACTGGGATTTCATTTAAAATAGTATTCATTAAAAAACTTTGCTTTTCAGCTTTGAAATGGAAAAGGTGATTTGGGAGTAGTAGAAAGTAGGCTTGAATAGTACAATTGCATTAGTATAATTGCATTGTTTCTACAGCGATGGTTTCCCTTCAGTAAAGATCTGATGATGTTGAGGGTTCATATACTTTCACTTGACATGATATGGACGTTTGAGAAACCGGCTTTGCATCTGTGGCTCATAGGAAGTCCTTGGCTGAAACTTGAAAAGTTTGGGACTTTTATTTAAGAGTCATTAGGCTGAAATCTTTAGGATGAGAAAGATACTTAAAGCATGAACTCTTGGTCATTTTATAAAAAGTATTTCACTTGAATTAATTTTTCTCACCTACAATCAAACAAAATTTGTTTTTGAATTCTGAGCTGCTGGTCTGCTGTGCATGTAGTAGTTTATTAGAAAGCAGGCTTAAAGAAACAGGAAGGCCATGTAAGAATCAGAGCTCAGGGGGTGCCTGGGTGGCTTAGTGGGTTAAGCGACCGACTTTCGCTTAGGTCATGATCTTGCGGTTCGTGGGTTCGAGCCCCGCGTCGGGCTCTGTGCTGACTGCCAGCTCAGAGCCTGGAGCCTGTTTCAGAGTCTGTGTCTCCCTCTCTCTCTGACTCTCCCCTGCTCACGCTGTCTCTCTCTCTCTCTCCTAGAGATAAATAAAAACCATTAAAAAAAAAATTAAAAAAAAAAATCAGAGCTCAGGAACTAGGGAAATTCCAATTTTATGGTTCAGAACTCAGTCTTTTCCCTCCTACATTGCAGAATGCACATTGTTTGCATCTGTGTATATTAGTGTTCTTTCCCCTCTGACTGTGCTGAGATTATTGGCTTTTGGCTTTCCATTGAAAAATGACTTTTGTAGTAATGTGATGTGGTTTGCTAAATATTGTATATGTAGCATTCCTGGTTTCTGTTAAAAGCTCTAAAACATTAGTGTGTAAAATATTCTAAAGGGGAGTTTTGTTTTTGTGGATTTTTTTATATCGTGTTGCATGTGATCAGATACCTCATTTTTATATTTTTATCATTGTTGAATGGTGGAAAGAAGTATTCCAAGTAAATAGCAAATAGCTGAACAGTCTGTGTGATAACTTTGTATAATTTAACCTGTTACTCTAAGAATTTGAGTATTAACTTTTAAGTTCTATTTATTTTCTTAGTGCAAATCATATCATTTGGTCAATTTGCTTGTAATTCTGCTTTCAGTACAAAGTTAAAATATGGAAACAAAACTCAGTAGCATCTTTCATCCCTGATAAGAAAACAATGATTTTGCATTATGGGAACTTGGTTGCCACCTGCTTTCCAAGAGCATTTGACTTAATGCCAAGGCATTTTGATAACTGCCTTGTATTTTTCTTCCAGCTTGTACTTCCAGAGTACCTCATCCATGCTTTCTTCTGTGTCATGTTTCTTTGTGCAGCAGAATGGCTTACACTGGGTCTCAATATGCCCCTCTTGGCATATCATATTTGGAGGTAATATTTAGATATATTTCTTCTACTTTTCCTCATTATATCTTAATTATACCATGGTTAATATGGTTATCTTACATGCTAGTTAACCTAAATGAAAACTGAAAATTAGTTGGCATTTACTTTAAGATTATTTTTGATAAAGAGACAGTGCAAGTGGAGGAGGGGCAGAGAGAGAGAGAGAGGGAGACATAGAATCTGAAGCAGGCTCCAGGCTTCGAGCTGTCAGCACAGAGCCTGACATGGGGCTTGAACTCATGAACTGCGAGATCATGACCTGAGCAGTCAGGTTCAGGCCTTCATGACTGAAGCCAAGTGCTCAGCTGACTGAGCCACACAGGTGCCCCAGTTGGCATTGGCACCCCAGTTGGCATTTATTTTAAAACTCAAATAGATGAACAAATCACTGTTTAAATACCTTTTATGGTGCTTACTTTGAAAGCGTTTTTCAAAAAGTGAGGTTTAATTTACATACAGTTACATGTGCAAGTCTGAAGCCCCATCCCTGTCTGTTACCCCCACACCTCCCAAGGAGGGCAGTGACCTCTGTCAACGTGAATTCATTTTGCCCATCTTTGAATTTCATATAAATCAGAATGTACAGTGTGTTTAACTTCTTTCTCCATTTTAACTTTATGATTTCAAATCTGGTTGAAAATAATCATATTTTATACCTTTCAAGTTATATGTCAGATCTGCATAATAGAGTTAGTTAGAGGTTTTTGTTTTTTTTTTAAACAGGTATGTTAAAATCTCATTGCTCTTGATTTTAGGAGATAGGTTGAAGAAGTGTTTAGGAGTAAAATGATATCACATCTATGACTGAGTTTGAAATGGTTCTTTTTAAGAAAAACATGCAGGGGCGCCTGAGTGGCTTAGTCGGTTGAGCGTCCGACTTTCGCTTAGGTCGTGATCTTGCGGTTCGTGGGTTCGAGCCCCGCGTCGGGCTCTGTGCTGACTGCCAGCTCAGAGCCTGGAGCCTGTTTCAGTCTGTGACTCCCTCTCTCCCTGACCCTCCCCTGCTCACGCTGTCTCTCTCTCTCCTAGAAATAAATAAAACATTAAAAAAAATTAAAAGAAAAAAAGAAAAACATGCATATTTGTAGCTAGAACAAAAAAGAGAAGGGTAAAGCTGTGTGGTTAATGTGAATATCTTGGTGAAGTGTTCTTACACCTTTTCTGTAAGTCTAAAATTATGTGTTTTTTTGGAAAAATTTTTTAGTGTTTTATTTATTTCTGAGAGAGAAAGACCGCGTGAGCAGGGGGAGCGTCAGAGAGAGAGGGAGATACAGAATCTGAAGCAGGCTCCAGGCTCAGAGCTAGCTGTCAGCACAGAGTCCGACATGGGGCTTGAACCCACGAACTGTGAGATCATGACCTGAGCTGAAGTCGGACGCTTAACCGACTGAGCCACCCAGGTGCCCCATAAGATTATGTTAAAAGTTAAGAGAAAAACAATCTTTTTTATAGTTACTATTCTTTTCCTTGTATTTGTGAAAGTATAGGAGAGACCAGATATGGCCTAAGTAACTGTCTTGTTCTCATTCAGGGGCTTATGTATTTATTTTTATAGTTTATTTATTTTGAGAGAGCGTGCGCATGTGCATGCACACGAGCAGGAAAGGGGCAGAGAGAGAGGGAGAGAGAGAATCCCAAGCAGGTTCCAGTGCAGAGCCTGACACAGGGCTCGATCCCATGAACCATGAGATCATGACCTGAGCCAAAATCAAGAGTTGGATACTTAACTGCCTGAGTCATCCAGGCACCCCTATGGGCTCTTGTTTTAAAATTAAGATGATAAGAGGAAAGAACTCCACTCTAGAACTTAAGGCACTCTCCCCTGTGCTTTTGAGACTGCCTCTCATTGTAACAAATGTTATTTGAGAAGAGAAACCCTCCGTCCCATCCCTTTTGCAGTGGCTAACAGACTGTGTTTATTGCAGGTACATGAGTAGGCCAGTGATGAGTGGACCAGGACTCTATGACCCTACAACCATCATGAATGCAGACATTTTAGCGTATTGTCAGAAAGAAGGCTGGTGCAAATTGGCTTTTTATCTTCTAGCATTTTTTTACTACCTATATGGGTGAGTTTAAAAAATAAAAATTATTATATGATCTCACTTGCTGTCTAAAAAGTTTGTAGGCATTATGGCCGTTACACCTTAAAATCCACTAGAAGAATAACTCAGCGTCTTGAACAGTGGTAACTGCTAATGGCCCAGTGCACACCAGCAGATGTGCACACATTGAATATGAACAAACTGGTACTTGTGTGTGCTGGTGTGTGCAGTCAGAGCCAGAAAGTTTGGTCAGGGGTGCTGCTTCCTAAGTTTTCAGACACAGTGATCCTCATCGTGTGTGCAAAGTGATGGTGTTGAAAGGATTGTAAAAATTGTGAGTTCACCAGAAAGTTTTTGCTTGGCCTCACGACCATCTTTCTTGCCGTGGTATTTTACTTTTTTATCATTCTTTACAAACTGTGTGCTCTGCCCTTTATTTTCTGGCTTGCTTGGTCTGCATGGGATGAATGAAAGAAACAGGTCTCTCCTGTGTGATGATGTAGATTTCTCCCTTTCTAGCATGATGGGCTCCATCATTCCTCTAGGCCAGGGGTCCGCGACTTTGGCACTGTTGACATTTTGGCCTGGAGAAGTCTTTGTCGTGGGGGCTGTCCCGTGCGTCGTGGGATGTTTAGCAGCATCCCTGGCCTCCACCCAGTGGATGCCAGCAGCACCTCCTCTTCCGCAGTCACCACAACCAAGAATGGCTCCGGACAGTCGGCCCAGGGTGAGACCCACCACCCTGGTGTCCTGGCCACGGAATACAATGGCTGCTCATTAAAATGACGGAAGGGCACTCTCACGTGTGGGATTATCTTTCTTTAAGCTACACCAATATACTTCTCTCATCTTTTATTGACATACATTCAACCAGAGAGGACAGTTCTAACCGATTTTCAAAACAGGAAGAAAATTGACTGTATAAGAAGGGATTGTAATCATTTAGCTGCTTTCTATTCCCTCTTCTGTCACTTGAGAGCTTGCTGAGTATTAAGTGGTAGGTTTAGATTCGTATTTCTCTGTACATCACATAAGTTTCTATTTTGGAAAACGATGAATGAAGTGCAGACTGAAATTTATGGAAGAGGTATGTTTATGTTTGTAGAGGTTATACTTTGAAAATGAGTATCCCTTCGTGCATCTATGACGTTCATTTATGAAACAGATAGTGAATAAGTTCTGAACGGTGAAATGCCATATGTCATTTTCATTTCCTGTTAATTTTCATTTTTTCAGTTTCTTTAACAAATGTCTGGAAGAGTGTGCCATATAGTAGGCACTTAAGACATATTTGTTGAAAGAAAGAAAAGAATGATTGAATAAATGAGAAAATCAGAGATGTGCACTTAGGGGCAGATGTTCACCAGGAGATGGTGGCACTATGTCATTTCATTTCTGCTTTAAATTGTTTATCGAATTTGCTCAACTCTTTGCTTTGTATTTCCATTTAGAGACCCATGCTTTGGAAGCATACCTTTCCCACCGTAGTCTAGTAGACTCAGCCTGAATCGAATGGTTGTTTTTTGTTTGTTTTTTTCCTCACTTGTGCCCTCTTCTTTTTTAACCCTGTTGCTGTTGCCTAGAGCCTTTCTCTAATGGGAAAGTTCCTTAATTGACCATTCCCATCTGTAAAATGGGGATAATAACGGTACCCAACTCCTAGGACTGCTTGGAGGATTCAGTGAGGTCATGTACATAAAAGACTAAATGGAGGGCCTGGCATGAAATGAGTCCTTGGGAGATGCTCGCTTCTATTATTAGACAACCCCAGAGTAGCGCACTGTTTGGATGGCTTCTCTAAGCTCTGATTCCCTATTAAGCTTTCAGCTGTGCTGTTCTCTTTGCTAAAATTGGAAAGAAAATAGACAACCACAGCACAAGCACTGAGCCAAGTCCTACCTTAGGCAAAAGTCCATAAATGCAAATTAAGATGGTCTCATGAACTGGTCATTGGTCTTTTCATTTTCTGCAGTGGTGTGACATCATAAACTAGTCTGCTATGTAGACTCAACTTTTTGGTGCTTTTATAATTAGGAACATTTGAATTAATAGGCTTTTTCTTCTTTTCAGCATGATCTATGTTTTGGTGAGCTCGTAGAACAACACCCGGAAGAACTGGTCCAGTAAGTGCATGCAAAAAGCCACCAAATGAAGGGATTCTCTCCAGCAAGATCCTGTTTCCAAGAGTAGCCTATGGAATCTGATCAGTTACTTTAAAAAAATGACTCCTTATTTTTTAAATGTTTCCACATTTTTTGCTTGTGGAAAGACTGTTTTCATATGTTATACTTGGATAAAGAATTTAAATGGAATTACGTATAAATTAATATAAAATGATTACCTCTGGTGTTGACAGGTTTGAACTTGCACTCCTTAAGGAACAGCCATAATCCCTTGAATGATTGCATTAATTATTGACTATCCTTAGTCCATTGGAAGCTTTCGTTTATAGGAACTTGTAGGGCTCATTTTGGTTTTGTTGAAGTGCCATCTAATTATAAATTAGCTGTAGATATCAGGTGCTTCTGATGAACTGAAAATATATATCTGACTTGTGGGAAACTTCATGGGTTTCCTCATTTATCATGTATGTGATTATATATGGACGCATTTACAAAATACGAAGAGTGGGATTTTCTCCCCTTCAACTTGAATATTATCCCTGTATATTGCATGAGTGAGAGATTTCCCATTATTTCCATCAGAGTAATATACTTGCTTTAATTCTTAAGCATAAGTGAACATGATATAAAAATATATGCTGAATTACTTGTGAAGAATGCATTTAAAGCTATTTTAAATGTGTTTTAATTTGTAAGACATTACTTATTAAGAAATTGGTTATTATGCTTAATGCTCTAATCTGGTGGTAAAGGTATTCTTAAGAATTTGCAAGTACTTTAGATTTTCAAAACTGAATGAGAGAGAACATTGTATAACCGTCCTGCTGTTCCTTTAGTGCAATACAATAAAACTCTGAAATTAACTTATTTTCAGTGCATTGTTTTAAAGATTACAAATAGCTGTTTCTTACACTTGCTTAATCCACAATAAAGACATATTACTGTCAGTTTTTAAAAAAATATATAGTAGAGTATTACATTGCGTGTGTGTGTGCGTGTTTTTTGTTTTTTTTTCTTAAATATCGTGCCTGGATCTAAAATGAATGTGTTTAAATGGCTATGCACGTTACCCTGTGTTGTCACTTGACAAGATTCATAAACGTTGATGGCACAGCATCATCATTTTTCTTAACCAATTTAAAAAATTATTGTGGCACTTAAAATATTACCATTATTTTTTCCTTTTTGAAACAACAGGTTTTAAGGAAACGTGACTTGTTAAATTCATTTTTGCTGCTTCTTGTAAGGCAGGTAAATTATGGCTTGCATGTTTTTATAAGAATTCTTGTGCTTTTATTTGGAATGAGGTAGTTCAGGCAATTGAGGATAGTGCAAGTGGTTCAGAAGTTTCTTAAATAAAAGACCAAAGAAAGAAAACCAGTATCTAGAAATTCCACATCATAATCAAGGGACTTTATGGATGAGTTTGTGGAATTTGTACTCTACGAGCGCCTTGAATCAGATGCTGTCTAATCCACTGCTAGTGAAAAATGCTTCCCCACCTTTGAGAGTAGCCGTTAACATTTTGGGATTGCGTAGTGGGGTGAGTATGCGGAAGAGGAGATGTCGAACCAGAAGAGTGAGGAGAGTCAGACCAGTTCATAATGAGACAAGCTTTAAAGACTTTGTGTTTTATGGCCTGAGGGACACCTCGAGGGAGGTGAACTATTGGTCAATTCATGCAGAAAATTACTTATTGGCCTGTTGCTAGGTACTGAAGATTCATACTCTTGAGTTTGAGCAGTTTCTAATCCAACTAATTATGTTAGCACCCACTCCTCATTTTTCTTTCCGGTTCATAAGTACTTTTGATCATGAGAGACCTTGCCGACTCCAGATAGGTTTCCTGGCGCTGTTATCGGAGCATTCCTGTCAAAGTCTTCTCACAAGCCCTTGCTGTCTCTTTGCAAGTGCTACTGGCAACTACTAAGAAGCCTCTTTTTAATAATGTATTCCTGATTATTCTCCACAGTTCTGCGGGTTTACTGGCTGCAGTTTGTGGAAGCCACCTTTTCATGCCTCAAAAGTTAGATTTGCAGTCCTTAGCTGATCGCTCAGAGGTGACTGATTGTCAGTGAGGTTTACCCTCTGAGTTGTAGGCTGTTGGTTCCTAGGTGTGGGAGCCATGAAAAGATGGAGTTCCCGGAAGCCCTCATGGTATCTACCCAGCTTTACCTTTTCCAGTGTTTTAGGAAAGTAAATTCCTTTCCTAAAGGAGAGAAACAAGAAACAAGATCCCCGCATTAGGCAATATCCCACTGGTTCTTGTCCTTGCTCAGAATCCAGTGTATTCCCCCCATTTATCTACGTCGGCAGCCTGCGCCGTCTGTCATTCCTGCAGGTCCAGCTGCAGGTGGTTAGCTTGGCGTCGTAACCCTTCCAGCTTTTACCAAACTGCTCCCTGTGCAGCGACCACTGTGTGCTTAGGTAATTTTTTTGCCTTGTTACAGTTCCTTTTGCTATTATGTGGTTTGATTGATCTTTTAAGAGTTTTCCAACTTTAAGAAGCCAGTAGTTGAATACCCCCATGCTGTGGTTTATATCTATACTGACAACTCTTTGTTGCTATGGGTACTACAGATTCTCTTGAGTTGAAAATCTTATATAATAAATGCAGTCTATTTAGCAGTTATTCTGTGGAGTAGTAATATTATACCATGGGGTATGTCCTTTTGGTACTAAGGAGGTATAGGTGTAGAAACTTAGTAATAATCATGTTTGATGATTTTCACAATTTTAACTGGTATTTCCTGCTCCTCGTCCCATGTTTGAGGAGAGTTGGGTCCCAGGCTTTGGACAAACTGCTAATTTTGTTTGAAGTTTGAGTTATTTTTCATGGGAAGAGGAAGTGATAGGAAATGACCATAATTTTGACATGTGACGAGTATTACAAAAGAATTTGAGAAGACTCGTAGATTACACCATTAACTGCCTGATTTAGCAGTCAAATTCAGATTCCCAGATAATGGCCTTTCACAAAGCAACAAAGTACATGGCAGTTTGCAGTATGTGTTTTGGTTTAAGCCTGTGTTCAGTATATTTAAGCCTGAAGACCACTCTTGCTAATAGCTCTCATAGAGCTCTTCTCTACTCTCCAAAATATTTTGAAAATAAGTCTGGTGTATGCATAGAAAGGAAATAAAAATGTAGATACACTCTAAAACTAGAAAAAATCTTTCCTTGCTACAACATTTTTTTTCTTCCAATTATATATTTATGAACAGTGCTCATGGACAATTATTGCCATGGTGCAAATAATGATTTCTGTGTATGTCTTACCACCCTGCCACGGGTATGAGCTTTCATTTTAGATGTGGCTGCGTCATAGCAGTGTGGTGTGTCTTCTCCCACCCCACCCCACCCCAGTTAAATAATATGTATTTAAAAGTATTTGTGTAGTTTACTTATTTATATATCATTCAACACTTCCAGATGTGCATCCCTCAGTAATCAGTTGTACAGTATAATTGTAAGTCAAATTTTGACACAAAAAAATATTTTAAAACAACTCTATTCAAAGGGGAAAGATAAAAATATTGATACCTGTCTAGCATTATTCATAAAAGGATGCGTATTCATCCTTTGGGGAAACTACTAATGTTAGTCTCAAAATATTTAAGCTCTTTTGCTCAAACCAATCACTGATCTGTGGTCAGAGCAGCAGCTAATGAGTCTCTGGTACCACTAGTATAGCTCAGGAGATGGCTCTGAACTGATACTTTAGAGTGATGCCAAGAGAGAAAAAAATGTGGCTGTGTCCCTGGATCTGTTGATTGGCTTTGTTAGAACAATTTCTCTTTAATTAAGAGTCCTGAAACT
>NW_027527551.1:1556833-1646587 GCF_008692635.1 Crocuta crocuta | reverse complement strand
TTTTTTTTTTTTTTTTTTTTACAAATAGTTTATTGTCAAGTTGGTTTCCATATAACTGAAACTAAATTATCTAAAAGGAGCAAACAGCTCTGCTGCTTGTACTGCTTTTGGGAAACAGTATTAACCATACAAAGTGACCGATCTGTGGGACTGGAGTAAAGGTTTTATCCTGTGTTAATTGTAGTAATGCACACTGTGGACGTGAAGATGTAGAGAACATCTTCACATGGATAAGTTAATTTTATTGTACGTACTTTTTCTAAACACTTAAATCTCTTTGCCTACCACGTTCAATAGGAGAAGAGACGTCTTAAGTAATATGTTGATGATTAGATAGACCCTAAAACTACTGAGCAAAACATAGAATGTAGTTAGCCATCTGTGTTCATGGTGTGTTAAACTCTGAGTTAGCCTGATTGGTGCTGTACCACTCACTGTCCAAAGAAAATGCTCTTTAGTAGTCCTGCCTTAGAGCCGGATTTATTTTGCTTTTGTATATTAAATATAAAACCATCTCAAATGTGGCCTTGTGTAGTTTATGGTTAATGGCTGAGTCTGCGTGTTAATTCAGTTTCAGCAGCTGCCTGGCTGCCAGGACCCTACATTGTCTCTCTGTCCCCTCTACCCCATTGGTTTGAGGGGTATCCTACAGGTTAGGTAGAGGAGATATTTTTCCAACAATGTGAAATTACAGTCTTGAGTAGGGCCCCATTCCATGTTTCTGTTATGGAATAATTGATGTTTTCCCTTAATACTTAGTATTAAAGTAGTTAAGCATTTTAAACATGGAAGACTTAACTGGCACTTGCAGTAAAAATGAGAGAAGCATGCACTTGGAAAACTCAGTTGATTATTAAAGGATTTGATTAACCCATGCCAGTCTTTTTCTTCTTACGTGTTCATGAATAAGTTATATATTCATGTTGAGAAAAAGCAGTATAAGATTTGGTAGTATCAATTTCAGTAATTTCCTCAGGTTTAATAGAGTATTGTGATTTTTAAATTGCTTTTGGTTGTGATACTGAAATCGTGAGGAAGGTCAACCTATTATTGCAGCCTGTACTTATTTGAAAAAAATTTTTTCTGGCTATAACTTTTGGCATTTATTATCTTAGATAAGAAACCCCCAGTTTAAACATTCACATACTGGGAGGATATGTGTGGTTTTCCCATCTTCCTAAGTATTATAAAATCTTAAGTTCTGAAATCAGTGTACACATAAAAGTATTAGAATGCTGATTTTATATTCTGGAACATACTGGCTCTCTGGTCCTAAGTTCCCAAATAGCACTGGTAATTGAAGTATTCCCCAGTGAAATTAAAGCAGCATGAGAAGTGTCAAACAAAAGAAAACTTTTGGCAATTAGATGATTATTCGAAAGCACAGTTTTGATGTGAAATTCACTTTGTCTTGTGTGGAGGTGCCTGTGACTCTTGGTTCACGTTTGTGATCACCAGCAGCCAAGGCACTATTGCACGTAATACTGAAGCCACCACGGTCTGTGAAAACATCCTTGTCTGCAGGGCAAACAACTGTTCAACATTACATTTAAAGACAAAAAGACATAATCAATAGCATAAGGTGAAGTGAGGGAGAGAGTTGGAGACTCGTAATCTGTAGATAAGTGCTTTCTTTTTCTTTTTTTAATGTTTTATTTATTTCTAGGAGAGAGAGAGAAAGACAGCGTGAGCAGGGGAGGGTCAGAGAGAGAGGGAGTCACAGACTGAAACAGGCTCCAGGCTCTGAGCTGGCAGTCAGCACAGAGCCCGACGCGGGGCTCGAACCCACGAGCTGCGAGATCATGACCTAAGCGAAAGTCGGATGCTTAACCGACTAAGCCACCCAGGCGCCCCAGATAAGTGCTTTCTAACATAAATGTGAAAGAGGGATTTAATTCATTCCGTGTAGCTCCTAGGGTAAAAAAATGAGTGATCTAAAAACAGAGCAGCTGTTTGAACCAGGGCGTTCCTCATATCTGAAAATGTTCCAGCAAATGCTGGATAAACACCTGTTGGGGATGATCCAGTATTAGGAGGGAGGTGACCAGACGATTCATACGAAGGAGGAAAAGCCATGGGAGGAAATGTGGGAGGAATAGAGGGTGAAAGTCATTTGATTTTAGCTTGTACTCATACCCATTTATTACTATGTCATATTCCACCTGGTAGTTATAAATCGTAAAATGAGGTCAAAGTGTGATAAATAATAAAAACAGGCAGGCAAACATTTTTCCATATGCTCATTTCAGCATTATTTCCAGGCAAAATATGTATCAGAGAAGACAGTACATTTCAAAAATTGTCTAGTAATTAATTCAGTCTTCTACAAGAGAGACACAACTGAAGTTTGTCAATAAAAGCTTTAGGAATATCTGCACATACACATTTACATTCAAGTTGATAACACTAGTAAGTTTTGTTTCAATACAAATTATGTTAAATAACTCTTAAATTTCAGACATGGTCATATATATGTTATTTGAAATTCTTTTTTATCTAGATACGGATCTTGATAATGAATCTCTTGATGATAGATGTGCAGCTAGTTTGTCCCGAAACTCATGAAGATAATTATATTGCTGGAAAAAGTAAAGATATATTTAAATACATTGTAGAAAACTAGTTAGCAGAGTAGTACAATCCTAGTAGGAATCAGGAACCAAAAAATAATTGCTATGAACAATTCTACATCATTTTGGGTAAGGAAGTGTTTGCATTATGGAGAAGTTTTACCTTTTGATAAAGCCGCATATAGTGTGAAAAAACTTGCTTTAAAAATCTCTAAAAATCAGAAGGCACCATGTGATACATATGAATGTATTATAAATCTGTAAAATCCTTTCTCCCTTTACTGCAGGAGCTAATTAAAAGTAGTACACGAAAGCATTCTTTTTGCTAATGTATTTTCCTCTGGGGGTTAAGTAGGGAGGAGAGGGTACTTTCTGTAATAAGTAATAGTGGTATATTCAAAAAAATAAATTTCTTCATTTATAGAAGCCCTGGATTCTGCTGCTTGTGATGATATAATCCATTTGGAATAGTGTTCATAGTAGTCAGTATTTAAAAAAACAAACTCTAATCTTAACATATAAGCAGAATTTAAAAAGCTTTAAATCATTTATTTGGCGTTTTAATAGTTTCCCAGAGGATATTCTCATTCTGCCAATAATCTCATTTCTTACCATTATTGGGAAGTTGGAATTGCATACTGCTAAGCACATCAGCACAGATATGGGGACGCCTGTTTGCCCCAGAGTGCTGGGTGATCAGCTGGACAGCCCATAGCATGGGGGCATAATTCTCTCCAAGGTTAAAGATGTAAAACACACATACGCATATGTGTGATCATTTTGTTTAGTTTGAGAGACTTGAGAACATCTTGAATTTGAAGGATCATTTGATTTTAACAGATAAGAAGGTGAATTCTCTGTTTTCAGAACCTGTACGGTGAAGTGGATCCTGTATGGATTATTTTGAACAACCTTCTTTAAGCCCTGAGAATCATGCTGCTTGGTGAATCTGTCAGTTACTATAACAGTTCACATTCATGATAGTTGGGTTGATCCCTGGCCTGAAGAAGATGGACTCAAGGCCAGTAAGCCACTACAGGCCAGGACTCTTTACTAGTGCCTGATCCTCCGGTTTAGTCCATTAATGCTGACCCAGAGTATTTCAGAAAGGAAGGCAAATTAGCTTTACAAATCTAGAAATAAAGTGAAATCTGCAGAATCCTTCAGGAACTAATATATAATAATATCCTTTGGGCATTGCTACTGCAGAGATTTTGTAGGTGTTAAGGAGAAAGTATATGTGGAAGATGTCACTCTAGTTGTCCACAGCAAAGGATAATTAGCGTTGCTTTGCATTTTTTGGTATTCTAGTCATTCATCTATTTTTTTAAAAAAAATTTTAAATGCGTTTATTTTTGAGAGAGACAGAGCACAACAGGGGAGGGCAGAGAGAGAGGGAGATAGAATCCAAAGCCCAGAGCCCGATGCGGGGCTCGAACCCACAAACCATGAGATTGTGACCTGAATCCAAGTCAGATGCCTAACTGACTGAGCCACCCAGGCACCCCTCATCTATCTTTATTAAACATTTTGGTGAGAGAATCTTCACTAGATCTTTTAAGCTAAGAAAGGACCAAATTTATGGTAATCACCTTTCCAGAGGAGAGGATTCATTCTGAGAACTAAATGGGTAAAAACTGAACAGTAGTAGATCCTGCAAGAGTAAATTGGAAAGTTCAGAGTTTTCATTATTTTCATTATTTCATTATTTGAAATACTGTGAACTTTTCCAGACATCCCAGATTATATTTAAACATAAATTTTGAACAGGTGATATATGAATACTAGAATGCTTTGGGTTTCCGGTGCCCTTTTGATGCTATAGGACACTGTAACTGCCTCTAAACCACAACCACACAGAACGATCAGCCTCCTTACCTTTATGGTCTGTATTGCTCCAGATCCTCTTAGGTCTCTCAGGCTGTCTATGGCTTGCTGTGGTGAAACTCTGTCGGACAGGTACAGTAGGAGACAAGCGGCTACTAACAGAGCATGTGAGGGAAACAGTGTATTATTAATGATTGGGTAGAGCATTGTATATTCAGTTAGACTTCTGCTGGTGCAGAAGATGGGAATTTGGTGTAATTGTTCAAAATGAATTAAATGACTGAGGTCTTTTAGTACATGTTTTTGTTTTTGACAGTTAAATTATGATTTCAAATGACTGTGGCTGAATTGAAACTAAACACTGGCTTCGTTCTTTTTAATAGCTTTGTTGAATTCTATTTCATCTACCCTATGATTCATTTAAAGGGTATGATTCAGTGGATTTTAATGTATTCACAGATATGTGCAATCACCAGCACCATTTTAGAACATTTTCATCCCCTCATAGAAACCCTGTCCCCCGTTGTCATCATTTCCCCGGCCCCCATCTCCCCTCTCCTAAGCAGCCACTAATCTACTTTCTGTCTGTGGATTTGCCTCTTCTAACATTTTATATAAATGCAATCATAGTGGCCTTTTGTGACTGGCTTCTTTCCCTTAGTATCATGTGTTCAGGACTCCTATGTGGCATGGAACTCCTTCATTCCTTTTGAGGGATGAATAATATTCCATTGTATAGATATACATTTTGTTTACCCATGGTCACTTGATGGGGGCATTTAGGTTGGTTCCATTTTTTGGGCTATTATTAATAATGGTGCTATAAATGTTCATGTACAAATGTTTGTGTAGACATGTTTTCATTTCTTTTGGGCATATACCTTGCAGTGACTTTGCTGGGTAGAGGGTGACTGTGTTTTAAAATGCTTGAGGAAGTACTGCCAGGCTATTTTCCAAAGCAGCTGCACCATTTTACATGGTCTCCAGCAGTATATGAAGGTTCCAGTTCCCAATTCATGTTTTCTATTTTTCAGATAATAGCCATCCTAATGGGTATTAAGTGGTATCTCATTATGGTTTTGATTTGCATTTCCTTGATGACTAATGATGTTAGGCATCTTTTCATGTCCTTAATGGTCATGTGTGTATTTTGTTTGGAGAAATATCTATTCAGATCCTTTGCCCATTCTTTAAATTGGGGTGTCTTTTTATTATTGAGTTGTAAGAATTCTTCCTAGGTAAGTCCCTTATCAGATACATGGTTTGCAAATAATGTTTTCCATTCTCTGGCTTCTCTTTTCATTTTGATAATGTTCTTAGGAGCAAAAAAGCTTTTAATTTTGATACTTTCCTACATTAAAGAATAACTGTTACCCTGGTTTGGCATTTTGTTAACTTTTTTTTTTCTAATACATTTTAAAATTTTACTTTTAAAAAATTTATTTATTTTGAGAGAACAAGAGAAAGCTGGAGAGGAGCAGAGAGAGAGGGAGAGAGAGAATCTCAAGCAGGCTTCACACTGTCAGGGCAGAGCCCACCACAAATTGTGTTATCATGACCTGAGCAGAAACCTGAGCTTCACCTCAGCCGCCCCTTCTAACACATTTATTAAAAAGGGAGCAGAAATTACATGATGTAATTAACTTTGGCTTCTATACTTATGTTACCCATAGGTATTATGTAGAATTTACTGTCAGTATTATAACACCTGCATAAGAAAGCAGTAGAAAACAATGCAAGAATGTAGGTGCTAAGACTTGTAGATAATGATTTGCAGAATCCTTCAAAATGATGTTGAAAAGACTTCCCATTCCCACCTAGCTTTCTAGAGAGTAGCAAATTAAGGGCCTTAAATATTTATGTATGAAAGTATGTATGTATTTTTGAGAGAGAGAGCATATGGGGGGGCAGAGAAAGAGGGGGGACAGAGGGTCCTAAGTGTGCTCTGTGCTGATAGCAGCAAGCCCGAATTGGGGCTCAAACTCATAAACCGTGAGAGCATGACTTGAGCCAAAGTCAGGTGCTCAACTGACTGAGCCACCCAGGCGCCCCTTTAAATAAATCTTTAGGTCTTAGCAGATTTATATTGTGTTTTGTCTCATTTTAATACAAACTGAGCACACGGCCCGGACACAGGATACTTTTGTCTACTTTGAGGATTTAAAAAATTACTGAGTAATGAAAATAAATTTCTTACCAAGACAAGATCTCCCAAGTCCTCCGTAACAGCTGAAATGGAAGCACAATTTGAATATTGTACATTTTCATTTCACCCCACCAATTAGAACTAAAGACTTGCTCCTTGCGCCTTCTATTTCTGAATTTCATAGTGCCTGCTAGTACAGTGTCTGGCACACAGAGGGTAATAAACATTTTTAAATTAATAAGGAGCAAGGTGTGCTTGTTTATTTGTTAGGAGATATTCTCTGAACACCTGTAAGGATCCGTGCAGGCCTTTTAATTGATCTTTTTAAACACCAGTATCCACATCTGAGAAGTGGAACTTCTCAGACTATTTTTACCAATTGCCAGTTTGTTTTCCTCTGTCTAAACAAAACCTTAGTGGTTATGGGACAAGTCCATATGACATGACAACTTATCTAAAAAGAATACAGAGGTGGCATGTTATAGAGATTTAAAGCATGAGTTCTAGAGCCCCACTGTCTGGGGCTGAATGGTGAATCTGTCATTATTACATGAGTGAACATAAGGAAGTTATTTAACCTCTCTGGGTCTCAGCCTTTTCACCTATCAAATGGTGACAGCCTCAGAATCTGTATCATAGTTAGGACTGAAGGACATAACTAACCTCTGTAAAGGGCTTACAGCAGAGCTTGGCACAGAGTAAGACGCAAATGAATGTTAATTGCTAATGTCTAGCCTTGTGAAGAAATCAGCAGTCTGTATAACTGGATTTTCCAGAAGAAAATCATGATTAACCTCAAAGCCATAAAACCATTCATTCTAATTACTTTCAAAGATGCTAAAAAAAAAGTATTATGCAATTCCTGACTTTCTTGGAGGGTATACTGAACCTAATTTGGTGCTGATGACTTATCAGGAACATAAATGACTGTGATGTACTAGAGATGAAGCTGTAGAAACATGTTGTGGGATAGGATGTGAGACAGAGGGCCAAACAGTCACTGACTCCTACGTATTCATGAACTTGCTTTCTACTAAGTATCCCAGATATGAGGATCTACCACAGACAGGTGGAGGGAGGTAGAACACTTCAGTTGTTTTCTGCAAGATGAATACTGCTTCATACTCATTGCGACCTTTATGCTTCCTCCTCTGATTCCTGCTCATCCTTCAAATCCAGCTCAAACTGCCTTCTCTGAACTGCCTTTGTGCCCCCACAGAAACCGTCATTGTCACTTGTGCTGCCTTGTACACACCTCATGTGAGTCTTACTGCCCTCACATGGTAGTGCTGTTAGCAGGGGCTCCTTGAGGGTGGGGACTGTGCCTCACAGTGTGTGTTTTGTATGCATAGTGTTTGGTGCATGGTGGGTGTTATGGGTTGGATTGTATCCCCGTAAAGCTATGTTGAAGTCCTAACCCCTGGTACTGTGAATGTCGCTTTATCTGGATATAGGGTGTCTGCACATATAATCAAATTAAGATGAGGTCGTTGGGCCCTAATCCAATATGATTGGTGTCCTTATATAAGGAGAAGACACAGAAATGCAGAATCATGTGACAGCAGAGGTTGAGGTTGGAGTGATATGGCTGTGAGCCCACGGTCACTGAGGAGTGACAGCCACCACTAGGAAGAGGCAAGGAAGGATCCTATCAGAGTCTCAGAGGGAATATGGTCCTGTTGACACCTTGATTTTGGATTTCTAGCTTCAGAACTGGGAGAGAATAAGTTCTATTCTAAGCTACCTGGTTTGTAGTTTTGTTTTTAAATAGAAATAGCACAATACAGTAGGCAAGCAGTATCCTGATTTTATAAAGCAACAGAAATGCACAGGGAGAATCGGTGAGACAGCACTGGCAGGCCACAAGATAGTGGAAAAAAATTTACCAGATCCAATTTCTGAGGCTCTGAGGGATAAACTCTAGAGCCATCTAGCAATGTGGGCACTCAAAGATAGCAGAATGGATAGAAAATTGTCTTTATCCAAACATGAGTCACTGTAGGACACCTTTGAAAGCTCTAGGACAATGAAAATTTCCAGTCATCAGATGCTTTATTATATGGGAACCAGAAGCATTCAACATATGCGCGGGCTCCCCAACCATCTTTCCATCCTGTTTGTATTCTGTTCAAACATCAGACAGCATCTGGTGTGCTAGAACTTGCTCGAGTAGTATTTGTTAAATTTCACTATCTGAGCTAGTTTGATCTCTGGAAACTTTTCAGTAGAGGCTGCTTCCAAGGATTTATTTAAAAAAACAAAAAAATCTCAGGACTGATTTGAAAAATGGGTCTAGGAGCGCCTGGGTGGTTCAGTTGGTTAAGCGTCTAACTTCAGCTCAGGTCATGATCTCACTGTTCGTGAGTTTTAGCCTCATGTCGGGCTCTGTGGTCACAACTCAGCACAGAAGAGCCTGCATCTGAAGAACTTGCTTCAGATTCTGTGTCTCCCTCTCTCTCTGCCCCTCCCCCACTCGCACTCTAAAAGAAACATTAAAAAACTGAAAAAAAAAAAGAAAAATGGATCCCCAAACTGGAAAAACATTTTTCATCAGCTACATCTTCTAATGCTGTTTTACTTAGACTTGGCAGAAAATTTAGCAGAGACAACTGTAGTCTAAAATTTTGCTTTTATTTATTTTTTAAATGTTTTTATTTATTTCTAGGAGAGAGAGAGAGAAACAGCGTGAGCAGGGGAGGGTCAGAGAGAGAGGGAGTCACAGACTGAAACAGGCTCCAGGCTCTGAGCTGGCAGTCAGCACAGAGCCCGACGCGGGGCTCGAACCCATGAACCGCGAGATCATGACCTAAGCGAAAGTCGGACGCTTAACCGACTAAGCCACCCAGGCGCCCCTAAAATTTTGCTTTTATAATTGTAAAGCAATTAGTAGTTGCTTACAATTATAGATTATGCTTCTCTCTAGAGAAAGATTGGAAACTGTAGAATGTGGGATGGTTTCTAGTTCTTTCTATTCCTTACTCTCCTGGCTATATTTCTCTGTATATTAGAGTTTAGTTCAGCCGTATATGGTGTGTCCCCAAAGACCCTTGTACTAGTTGGGTTGCCTTCAAATGGAAACAGTTGGCATGAGGCCCCAGAGCTCTAGGTCGAAGGAGAGAAGGTGGCTGGGCTTGTCCCTTTCCCTTGCAGCCCTGAGCCCGGCGCCCTGGTTATTCCGTATAGTCTGCATACTTTCTAACTCAAAGCAATGACTTTAGGGCTTTTGAGGTATCAAACTATTTAATACTTTATCTTGTTCCAGAAACCATTAAGCAGTTTATTAGGATACAGAAAGTACAAGAAGCACAGAGAAGGACTAGTTTGCTCCCTGTGGCCGGCCCTCCTGTGCTGTGCATCTCACTGCCGGCAGGGCCGTAGTTCTTATCCATAGCACCACTTCTAATCTTTGTACTGCTACTGTCAGTTGCTGACCGTCACTCCCTTTATCCTTTCCTTTCTCCATGCTACTTTTTTTTCTCTCCTCCTTTTTTTTTTTTAATCTCTTAGTCCATTTTATTTTGTTTTAAACTTCTATACCAGCAGCTTTGCATAGCTGGTGGCAAATTCATATCATAAAATGTAATTTTCCAGCCATATTTTTAAGACTACTCATTGCTTATGAATGATTTCATTGCTAATTAAAGAAATTGTTTTTAACATTTATTTAGTTTTGAGAGAGAGAGACATAGCACAAGCAACGGAGGGGCAGAGAGATAGGGAGATCCAGAATCTGAAGCAGGCACATATCTGAGTGCTTTTCTCTGTAGCAGACATTGTACTAGAACTTTTCACATCTTTTCTCTTTTTTTTCCCTTGAAGTTTATTTATTTATTTTGAGGGGGGTGGAGAGAGAGGGAGAGAGAGAATCTCAAGAAGGCTTAGTTTTGACAGCGTGGAGCCTGATGCAGCCTGATGCAGCCTGACGCAGGGCTCGATCTCACGGCCGTGAGGTTCTGACCTGAGCTGAAACCAAGGGTCAGGTGCTTAACCAGCTGAGCCACCCAGGTGCCCTGCTGCTTTATCTCCTTTTAATCCTTGCACCAAACTATAAGGTAAGTAATAAGCGAGTAAGGATGCAATAATTAGAAAAATCATTCTGACCGGGACATTACTCATGTAATGTACAGAGAAAATAAAAACGTACTGTATTAAGGTTTTCCGGTTATTTTTAAGGCAGACTGCGAGCTCCTCCATTATTTCACAGCAGCTGGCTATGTTAGGAGTCCCTCCATCTGGGATTGGATGATGATGAGTGATAATTCCATGCTGATGGTAGAGGTCCAAAAGGTTTGGGACTCTGTATTTTGACAGTTCCCCTCTGGTGCAGAAAACAAATATGTCTTGTATACCATAGCTCTTTAGTTCTTCTGCCAATAGACCAAGAGACGGATACACATGTACAAAATATTACAAATTTAAATAGTCAAGACAGAGAATGTGGTGTTAAATTTCTTAAGCCAAACGAACAAATGATAATCTAAAACAATATCTTACTTATTGATAATCTAAAACAATTTCGCTCTGTCTTCAAAGTAGGGTAAAAATCAAGTCACTGAGCACAAAATAGGAATTAGAAATGCCTGAACCAAAAGGTAGTAAAATTAAACCTGAATTTTAAGATGAGTCAATTACACTGCTGTTCTTGAAAAAAGATATTTTCGGTACTGCTTTAAAATAAATTTTAAAACATCTAATATTTCAAAATAAACTCTTGTGAAGAACTGACAGCACATTCCCCCCCCTTTTTTTTCTCACAAAATCCATGTTTCTTACTTTCATCACTCTGCTGTTTTGTTTTACCCTAAGCCTTGTAGGTAAAACTCCAGCCCGCCTATGGTACCTGAGCTCCTGTTCTCCTTTATGTTTGTATTGTGCCACGTTATCATGCATCTAATTTTATGGACTAGGTTTCCAGGAAATATTATGCAACTTAGCTAATTTTCACTATAATGAATATGAACCAAGCAATAGTACTATAGGCCATTCTATACACTGGGACGTCCTTATGGCAATACTCATTATAGATCATTAGGTTCAAAATGAATAACTAATTCTTGCTGATCTCAAATCAGGGCCAAATGGCCTCCCAAATCCAGGGGCATTTAACTAAGTACAAAGTGCCTTTTATCATGAACCTCCAGATTTATACTTGAAATGTGGCTCATGCAAATTGAGACATAAGTGTAAAATATAGATCTGATTTCAGAGATTAAGTACAAAAACCCCATATCTCAATAATTTGTTTTATACTTAGAGTCATTGAAATGATACTATTTAGGCTACGCTAGGTTAAATAAAATACATTATCAAGTTAATTTCACCTGTGTTTACTTTTTTACTGTGACAACTAGAAAACATAAAGTTACATATATGGCTTCTATTTGTGGCTTCCATTTCCATTGGACAGTGCCGCTTTGGATAATACTGTTATTTTTTTTATACTTCTAAAAGGATTAACTCCGTAGTTAGCACGCTTCACCATTTTCAAGAGTAGGTAATTTTCTTTTTTTTTTTTTAATGTTTTATTTATTTTTGAGAGAGAGATAGAGACAGCATGAGCAGGGGAGGGCCAGAGAGAGAGGGAGACACAGAATCCAAAAACAGACTCTAGGCTCTGAGCTAGCTGTCAGCGCAGAGCCTGACTTGGGGCTTGAACCCATGAACCATGAGATCATGACCCAAGCCAAAGTCAGACATTCAACCGACTGAGCCACCTAGGCTCCCAAGAGTAGGTAATTTTCTATCTGCCTCTCATACACGTAATTTCTATTATACAGTGGTTTTCAAACTTTCCCAGAAAGGGCTCTGAGGAGGACCCACAGGATCTGGTGCAGGGAGATGTGGGTCTCTCCCATCAGATTGCCATCTCTTACACACTGGATTGTACTCAAGATCTCACTGGAAGACAAAAGGTTTGGTAAACTATTGGAAACCCCAAATTCCCAAATATTGGCAGTGAATAGGGCTTTCCAAAATGTGCAAGACTGGTTCTTGAACTAGTGGTCTTCGTTATTGTTTGCATATGACTTACGTGGTCTCCAAATGAAAACTTCCTACCATGGCAGGTACCTCTAAATCAGAGCATCTTTACAAATAACTGCAAGAGTCAACTAATCTATAGCTCCAAGTCTTTTTTGGCAGGTAAGGAATAAATGAGAGAAGATACATTAATAAATTGATACTCCAAAAAAACTAGGTAAAAAATGTACGATTAAAAATATGTATCGTGGTTAACGATAGAATACTACATGGCAATGAGAAAGAATGAAATCTGGCCATGTGTAGCAACATGGATGGACCTTGAGGGTGTTATGCTGAGTGAAATAAGTCAGACNGAGAGACTCTTGAATGCTGAGAACAAACTGAGGGTTGATGGGTGTGGGGGGAAGGGGGGTGATGGGCATGGAGGAGGGCACTTGTGGGGATGAGCACTGGGTGTTATATGGAAACCAACTTGACAATAAACTATTTGTAAAAAATAAAATAAGCAGCAAAAAATAAATAAAATAAAAATATGTATAGTGGTCAGAATCAAGATATATATTTATGTTATATACTTATATATATCATTTATACATTATATTTATATCTATATTTATTTCATTGTATTATAAGGACATAGGTAGGACTATTAGCCTTGAGATTTTCCAGGCCAACCATGATAAAATATTTTGAAAATCCAAGTTTTTAGTATCATGTAATATGTAAATTCCAAATTGGGGTGGACTGAGTGTATTTGTGGGCTTATTAGATTTGAAGCTATATTGGTATGAACATCCTTGGGCCTGTGAAGATTGGCCCTACTCCATCTTTCTTACCTAGATGCTGGCTCTCTAAATTTTTAAACCAGGATGGACATTTTCACTACTACCTCTGGGTTCCCAGCTCCGGCTTAATTTCTGCTATCACAACAATCAAGTCCACACAGGATAGTATATTCAAAGATCTTGGCAGTGAAACATCAGTTTTCTATTTACATACTTTCCTCCCTCCAGTGTGTACATTTTAAATTCAAGGGCAATTTCTCTGTGTAACTACAACAATCGGTGAAAAGCAATGCTGGTTAGTAAATTAGTTCTCTGTGTCCTTCGCAAATACCTCTTCTCATGTTAGAGTAAGTCTATAGTTTAAAACTATGAAATATCAGGGTGCCTGGGTGGCTCAGTCGGTTGAGCATCCAACTTCGGCTCAGGTCATGATCTCGGGGTTCGTGGGTTCGAGCCCTGCGTCAGGCTCTGTGCTGACAGCCAGCTCAGAGCCTGGAGCCTGCTTCAGATTCTGTGTCCCCCTCTCTCTCTGACCCTCCCCTGCTTATGCTGTCTCTCTCTCTCTCAGAAATGAATAAAAACATTAAAAAAAATTTTTTTAATTATGAAATACCAAACATTTATTTGGTATACTGAACAGAGACTAACGTTCTTTTTTACAGATTATTTTCAGAGTTATTCAGAAAAAAACTAATAGGGTTGTTTCATGTTATACCTACCTGTATCTTTTNATTTTTTAATTATGAAATACCAAACATTTATTTGGTATACTGAACAGAGACTAACGTTCTTTTTTACACATTATTTTCAGAGTTATTCAGAAAAAAACTATTAATAGGGTTGTTTCATGTTATACCTACCTGTATCTTTTTGGATATTTCTTCTAACATTTTTAAATTTACAACCTATAAGCAGTAATAAGGCAAGTAAAAAAGTCAGTTATCAGTCATATATAAGAAATATATTTAAACACAAACACAGCTATTTTAGAAAGTCATATCATATGATCATTTGTATGTTTCAATTTCATTTGGAATGTGGATTTCAATTTCTTATATTCTTAGGAATATAATTGCAGGGATTCAGAGATCCCAGCTGAAGGGACTCCTAATCCAAAGATTCTCTGCTCTGTGTCCTTTCTGTAACAAGTACCTGCTCGTTGCCCTCAGCCTTGTAACCTGTACCCCAGTGTTTACATTTTATTCAGGTAGGTAAGCCAGAAATATAGAACTGTGAATGTGGTTCTAGAAGGGCTGAAGAGTGATCTGTGTTCCTTTACAGCCCACAGGAGAGCTTCCAGAAGTGACTTCCCCAGGCTTCTGGTCTATGATGTTCTCGTACTGCTCAGTACAGAGTATGATGTGTCAGCTGACAAATATTATCTGAAGTATCTCAATAGGAAGCTGACTATAGTGTTACCTACCTGGAAGAGCACATAAGCCAAGAAACTGAGAACAATTCACTTGTGACAGGGGTAGCCTGAAAAGAATAAAACTTTAAGTTTAATTCTGTTTTTAAAAAGTTGTAAATGGAAATTCAGTTTCACTAATGTGTGCTTGGCACCGAACAAGGGTGTTTTAAGGTTTTACAGTAGTCATAAAACAAAAATGCAAATATCAATGCGTTGTTCACAAAAAGGCCCAGAGAGGCTGGAAGTTTTCAAACAGGGGCTTATCATTTGCTTTGTCACAATTTAAGTCTTAAAAGTGGCAAGGTAACTTAAACTTACCTTAAAGATAATAATGCCTAGATTGCCTACAGGTAGTATAAAGCATACCTAAGTTATCCTGTGGTATGTTATCTGAGATATTTTTTATTAGTAACCTTGGGGAATAAGCTAGAAAATGACCTTCTGACGATTTCACCCCCAGCATTCATTCTATGTTACTATTTTAAGATTTCTTTATAGTCATCCTCTTAAAAAAATATTTTTAAAGTTTATTTATTTATTTTTAGAGAGAGAGAGAACAAGCAGGGAAGGGGCAGAGAGAGAGGTAGAGAGAGAGAATCCCAAACAGACTCTGTGCTGACAGTGTAGACGTGGGACTCGAATCCATGAACCGTGAGATAATAACCTGAGCCCAAATCAAAAGTCAGATGCTTAACTGACTGAGCCACTCAGGCACCCCATGTTGCAATAGGCTTTGGTTAAAATAAAATAATTTTAAGAAATCATATTTCCTGGTTTACGGTACTCAGGGACAAAACAGGTAGGGTTAATCTTGTCTACAGGACAGAAGAGGAGTTTAGAGGCAAACAGAGGTCATCATATAAATATCATGTGACTTTGAAAATTAGATGAGGTTTTGAGTTTGAAAAGGGATTAAAAGGGGAAATGAAAGATCATTGCTATTTGATGGTGGAATAAAAGGAACTTTAGGGATAACACCCTCTTTTTCTTTTCCTATAGTTGGGAATGGTGTTTTTTAAAATTTTTTAGAAATGTTTAAAAAAATTTTAAATCCAAGTTAGTTAACATATAGTGCAATAATGATTTCAGGAGTAGAATTTAGTGATTCATCACTTGCATATAACACCCAGTGCTCATTCCAACAAGTGCCCTCTTTAATGCTTCGTCACCCATTTAGCCCACCACCCCATCTGACACCCCACTAGCAACCCTCAGTTTGTTCTCTGTATTTTAAGAATCTCTTATGGTTTGTCTCCCTCTCTGTTTTTATCTTATTTTTGCCTTCCCTTCCCCTATGTTTATCTGTTTTGTTTCTTAAATTTGTCTTTCCCTGACTCACTTATTTCCCTTAGCATAATACACTCTAGGTCCGTCCATGTTGCTGCAAATGGCAAGATTTCATTCTTTTTTTTTTTATGTTTATTTATTTGAGAGAGACAGAGGCAGAACAAGTGGGGAGGGGCAGAGAGAGAAAGAGAGAATCCCAAGCAGTCTCCTCGCTGCCAGCACAGAGTCTGAGGTGGGGCTCAAACTCATGAAACTGTGAGATCATGATTTGAGCCAAAACCGAGTTAACCGCTTGACCGACTAAGCTACTCAGGTGCCCCAAGATTTCATTCTTTTCATTGCCGAGTAATATTCCATTATAGATACATATCCCACATCTTCTTTGTCCATTCATCGGTTGATGAACATTTAGGCTCTTTACATACATTGGCTATTATTGAGAGTGCTACTATAAACATTGGGGTGCATGTGCCCCTTTGAATCAGCACTCCTGTATCCTGTGGATAAACACCTAGTAGTGCAATTGCTGGGTCATAGGTAGGTTTCTTTTTTTTAATTTTTGAGGAAAACCAAACTTTTTCAGAGTGGGAATGGTGTTTCCTTAAAGAGAGAGATTATTACATTTACAGGAATGAGAAAAAAACATTGTTGTAGAGAATCTGGTGTAACCATAAATCACTGCCAAGATTTGGAAGTCAATTCTGGATAGAAACATTTGTTTTTGCTCATGTATCTATGGTAATGTGGCTTTTATTTTAAGCAGGGTCTGCTAGTAGATGCATTACTGTGGCAAGGAGTTCTAGGGTTTGACTAAATGATAAACAATTAAATATCTCGTCCTATGTTTGGTATACTATTCTTTTGTCCTAAAAGAATAAGTAAGTTTTGGTACCAAATGGGAGATACTCTGATCTATCTCAACTCCTTACTTGATTCTACTATAGTTTTCTGAATGCATAAAGAACAACTTCCCCCCTAAGCCCCTCAAAAAGGAAAGCCTTATTCTTTCATAGATGGTAAATAAAACACAGAGTTAGAGANGCCCCGAGAATCCCTTAAAGTTTAGAAATATACATCAGCAGAAGAGAATCACTAAATCTTTTCTTTTTTTAAAAAGTTTATTTATTTTGAGAGAGTGCACGTGCACATGAGTCAGCGGGGAAGGGCAGAGAGAGAGAGAGAGAGAGAGAGAGAGAGAATCCCAAGCAGGCTCCATGCTGTCAGTGCAGAGCCTGATGCAGGGCTTATCTCACCAACTGTGAGATAGTGACCTGAGCTGAAATCAAGAGTCAGACCCTTAAATAACTGAGCCACTCAGGTGCCCACTAAATATTTTTGATATGTGGACTATATATCTACATGGCTTATGATGTACAGATCAAATAATTTAGCTCATCATTGATCAGAAGTGTTAACATACCATGATATCTGAATTGGAGTCTGTTCATCTTCAATAGGCTCTTCATCTGATGAGTCAAACTCACTTGTTTGCAATGAACTAGGCTTCAAAAGAAATCAGTTATGTTAAATAACTGTAAAGAAAAATATTTACATATAAGCTGACCCTTGCTTAACACGATGAATGCATATTTGCAGTTGATTCAATCTGGACTGTCAGAATGGTCAGCAATAGCAATAGTAAATAAAATCTATAATAAATTATAGCTTTTAGCATCCTATTGATAATTATAGCACTCCGCTAGAAAGACCGTTGGGTTGGTAACAAACCAGGATTCTGGTCTTGGCTCTGCCATTTACCATATAATCTTGAACAAGCAACTTCAGTTTATTCTGGGTCTCATTTTCCCACAACTTTAAAGTGAGGAGATCTATTCATTCATTCACAAACATTTCTCGAACACCTTTATTTGCCAAGCTCTGGAGATGCAAAGATCCATGAAATAAATAGCTTCAGTACAGTTGGAGAGAGAGATATGTGCATAGATTATAGAAGAAAGGTGTAAGTGCTAACATGCAAGCATAAACTATGCACTTTAGGGCAGGGAAGGGAGTGACAGGCAGCTCAGACAAGGAGCTGGACAAAGTTTCAGAGGACATGCATCAGCTGAGTTTTAAAGGATGAGCAGGAGGTTTTAAGGCAGATAGGGAAGAAGTTAAGGCAATAAGGGCAAAAGGGGAAAGAGCTTGTTTTCAGGAACTGTAACATCAGGGCAGAGAAGATGAAGGTAGGGTAGTTCACCTCCTCCATTTCTCAAAAAATAACTAGCCTACTAGTTTGGTTGATGGGGGGCTGTACAGGTAGAATAAACCTGCCCTCTACTTTGTGGATCCTTGGACTAGACAGACTGAGATGGATTTTGCATAATGATCTAAGGAGCTGGAACTCAATCCTGTAGGCCTAAGTTCTAAAGGAGGGACAGTTGTTTTACAGAACTGGTAGAAAACACCTTAGTTGGGGCGCCTGGGTGGCTCAGTCAGTTAAGTGTCCGACTTCGGCCCAGGTCATGATCTCATGCTTAGTAAGTTCGAGCCCTGCATCAGGCTCTGTGCTGACAGCTCAGAGCCTAGAGTCTGCTTTGGATTCTGTGTCTCCCCTCTTTCTCTGCTCCTCCCCTGCTAGCACACACACTCGCTCTGTGTGTCAAGAATAAATAACATTAAAAATTAAAAAAAACCCCACACCTTTCTTCTTACTCCCTAGTTGGAACCAACTGAGAGAGAACACAGTGGGGAGGCAAATGGAAATCAAGAGGTTAGTTTTACTACTGAGTGTCAAAAGCAGGACGTGGTTTTAAAGCTGTGGTCAAGTGGGCTTGTCAGTTCTTCACTCCAGAATTGGACTCATTCCCCCAGTCCTAGGTAGCTACAGACAACCCAGGGCTCCCGAGCGGCAGAGAGCGCCCTAGAAAGTACTCTCTGTAGTCAGAAAGGAAGAAAGGGTTCAGCTGCTTGAGTTCAGCTCCTCTCAAACTGGGGGATCAAATCCCTCACTCTGTCCCTTCTGGAAGCAAGTGGAGAAAGAGGCCAGGAGTGAAGGACAGCTGATGCCCCTTCCACAGGGACCCATGGGGATTAATTAGCAAGTGTAACCAGCTCTGTCCTTTCTAGCTCTGAAAGCTATACTATTCTATAATGGTCTTGTTTGTTACTACAAGATCACATTACAGAGCCATTTGGGCTACAGATTTGAGTTGCTTTGGATCTCTCTGAATTATTATTATTATTATTAAAACCAACTCAAAGAAGGTTTTAAAATTTTCAATAGGCTGTCAATCCTGGTGCTGGGTGATGTGAATCAAGTGGGGCCTCACCTCCTCGACCCTGTTTTTTCTTTCTCTTTAAAGCAGTTTTGACGATTCCAGATTTTCAGAGAGGAAGATAGAGTGTGGCTCATTCACTCAGGCTTTCCCAGCCAGGCTTACAAATCCTAACGGAGTTGGACGTTTCTGCTCCCCCAGGCCCAGGGATTCTGAACCCCAGAAAAGGATGCAGTGCCAGTTGGCCCCGGGGGATGGCGACCCATCCGCAAACGGGGATGGGCAATCGTCTATGGTGAGGTTTTTCTCGTCCTCGGTGAGGACAGCTCTACCGGGGCAGCCCCGGACATCCCTTGGGGCTGGTATCAGGCAAACTGATACATGGAGACACCTAAGTTCTCCATGCCTCAGTGTCCTCCATAAAACGGGATTCAGGCCTCTCTGGCAGGGCTGTCCTGAGGCTTAGGAGACTCTGCAGGAGACCGTTCCCAGCCCGTGCACGACAGGTGCACAGCGAACGACCGTCCTCCCCTCGTCCGCCACCGGCCCTGTTCCTTCTCGATCATCGCTCTCTCCAGTCCAGGAAAGCGCCACCTCCCCGACCCAGGGACGGTTACAGCGCGAGTCAGGCCCGCGACCAGCCCTGGATTGTCCCCGGGCTCACGAACTGGCCTCGGGGACCGCTTCTGTCCCTGTGGCTTCGCTTCTCCGAGCCTCGGCCCGACTCACCGGCTTCATCGCTGGCAGCCCCACGTCGTGACCGGCTGCTGCGTCCCTCTAGCAGTACTCGCGTCTCAGCAACAGCTCCGCGCCGAGACCGCCCCTCCGCTCAGCTCATTGGTACATCCTTCCGTGAGGTGGGGC
The DNA here is from genome assembly GCF_008692635.1 of Crocuta crocuta. NCBI lineage: Eukaryota > Metazoa > Chordata > Mammalia > Carnivora > Hyaenidae > Crocuta > Crocuta crocuta. The sequence goes on along the minus strand of NW_027527551.1, from coordinate 1,626,497 downwards.
GCGGCGTCTTCTAGGAACCAATCAGATTCTCGTCCTATTTATTCCCCCGCCCCCGAGTACTCTGGCTCGGCCTTTAACTGCTCATTGGTTTCTAGGGGGCTTTTGAAAGAAGCGCGGGAGGCAGGCCCTGTTGAACGTTGATTGGCTGGGAGGGCACCCTCCTCCCTCAAGTGAGGAGGGAGGGGGCGGAGCGCGGGCCCGGAGAAAGCCTCTCAAGGGTTCGCAACACCTTTGGGGATGCTGGAAAACTTTTCTCATGGCAGGATTCCAGAGTGATACCAGGGTACGGAATTTTGTCTCTTTCCTCTTCCTTTTTTTTTTTTTTTTTTTTAATTTTAAGGGCAGAGTGGGAGTCCTGTCCTGGAGCATCTTATAAAAACACACCACACTTCGTGGACTTTATACTTATGGTCAGAGGGCGAAAAATACAGAATATAAACATACCTTGTATGTTTGATATTTTACGTTCTTTACCATTCTCGGATCTAGACAAGTTAGTTTGTAGATCCACTTTCCTGTTCACTAAATATGAAAGAAATAGTTTGGTATGAAGGGAAGAGAAGTCCCCAGATGATTTTAAGTGCCAGTGTTTTTACCTAATTGGCTATAATATTTAAAAGCTGTGTTTGATTTTCTTTCCCACTCCCCAGTCCCTATTTAGCTGACCATGGGGAAGAAAGTCACTAGGAGCAATATTACTTGCAAATCTGTGGAATACGTGAATATTTTGGCTCCCTGACTTATATTGTGAAAACCAGTGAGTATACAGCCATTAGGAGGAATTCTTTAGTAAAGAGGATAGCACAGTGTGACTTGGAGTCTGTATTAGTCAGGATTCTACAGAGAAACAGAACAAAGAGATTTATTTCAAGGAAGTGGCTCTCCAAATTGTGAAGATATGGCAAGGCTGAAAAGTCTGTTGGGGTAGTATAAGGGGCTGGGGGCTTAGGGGGGAGTTGTGGTTGGAATTCAAAGGCAGTCTGCTTTAGAACCAGAAGTAGCAGATTTTGCAGATGAAGTCCAAAGAGAGACTGCTGCAGAATGCTCTCTTGCCTTTCCTTCTATTCAGACCTTCAACTGATTGGATGGGGCCCACCCACATTATAGAGAGCAATCTGCTTCACTCAGTATCCACCAACTTTATTATTAATCTCATCTAAAAACATCTCCGTAGAAACATCCAAAATAATGTTTGACTAAATATTTGGGTGCCATACCCTGGCCAAGTTGACACATAAAATTAGCCATCATAGACATGCTGGACTTGATTGATTCACTCATTCAGAAAATATTTATTGAGCACCACCTGTGTCTTAGGTATTATTCAAAATGCTGGGAATGAACTAGAATAAATTAACCCATGTATTTGCCTTTACGGGGCTCACATGCTGTTGCGGAAGAGAGTTAGGTAGTGATATTTGCTGTGAAGAAAAATTAAAGTAAGCAGAGCCTGATGAAGATGCTGTTCTAGATAGAAGAGTCAAGGAAGGCATCAGAGATGCCGTTTGAGACATCCAAATGAAAAGAGAGTGAACCATTTGAATATTTGGAGGAAGAGTTTTCAGTCTGTTTAAAAAGGAAGGAGGTGCAAAGGCCTTGAGGTAGGAATGTGTTAGGTGTTTTCAAAGAACAGCAAGGAGGCCAGTTTGGGAGAAAGTGAATGAGGTAGCAAGTGGTGGGAAATAAAGCAGGGCCTTATGGGAGTCTTAAGAGCTTCTTTTCTAAAAGTTTCAGGAAAGGGTCCAAAGAAAGATTGGGACCGGGGCTCCAAGGAAGCCCTCTCTGGTGGGTATTCAGTACTCCCTCATTCTCTAATTCTCACCCTCTTTCCACTTCTCCCAATGTTGTCTTCACAGATCTCTTTAATCTTTAGCATCAGGGGTTTCTTCCAGTTCCTCAGAATATACCTTCCTCTTCGGAATTAATGAAGTCCCAGCACCATCGAGTGTTGTGTAAATTCTGCCACCTCGGGCCTCAGCTGCATATGGACACAGAATCGATATGTTCTAGGTCCTGCTGATTCTGCAGAGTGAGGAAGATGAACTTTAGCTCCATGGTAGGAAGGAGGTAGGAAGGGCTGGGGGTAAACTGGGAGTATTTCAACTTCAGTTTGTTTTCTCCATCAGCAGGGCTGTGTTCAGGCTTTGTCTTTACCTGAAGTCAAACACATCTCACCTCTAGGATGTAGTTTGTTTTTGTTTGTATGTTTTTGTCTAGTCCCAGGGTTGGCAAACTATGGCCAGTGGACCAAAGCCCGCAGGTCTCTTTTTGTAGTTTTATTGGAATACAGCCACACTCAATTGTATAAGGATTGTCTATGGCTGCTTTTGCACTACAGAGCTGAGTAGCTGCAAGAGGGGTCTGCAGAGCCGAAAATATTTGCTGTCTCTGGCCCTTTACAGAAAATGTTTGCCCACCCCTGGTATATAGTCTATGAAAGAAATGTGTATTTCTTCTAACAACAGGATTTTAAGTCTACTTCTTGCAAAATTAGAGTCCTGGCCTTTTTATGCTAAACAAATATTCTCTGCTTGGTGTCTTCCCTTTGTTATGGAGGGTCCCACATAAACTGACAGGCCTTTGGCTGAGCCATCTGGTTAACCTGGCATCAAAGTTACCTGATTTCTCTCTAATCCCCAAAAGTGTCCCCTGCAAGGAGAAGTGGGGGCTTAAGTTCAGTCTGCCACACCTGTAGTCCTCAGTTAATTTTTTGGTATGTGATTTCATGGCTGTTAACAGAAATGTATGTGGTCAAAACAATGTGGAAGATTCATCCAGACTAGCAGAGGGAAAAGCGTTAACACATGTTCACAGACAGATGAGTTATTCTGAGAGATGCTCAGAGAGAAATGAAACATGGTTGCTATCAGTAGTTGCACTCAGATGTCCATTCTACAACTAGATCCACATTTTAAAAATATTTTGATATTAATACTAATGGATTTGACCTGTGTGTTAGGGAAAGAACATGGGAACCTTAGAGCCAAATGCAACTTGAGAGAACATACTTCATCATTTTTGATATGCCAAGTTTAAGAATTTCTCTTGTGGTGGTGACCATCAGATACAGCATATGACATGACAGTAAGCGTATGCTGTTTTCCCATTGCTTTTCCCTTTGGAGGGTTGCCCCTTTTTCATTTCATGTGATCTTGCTGAGCATGTGATTGGGACTGATCCATAAGTGTACCCTGTTCTTTTGGTCACAGTCATTGGTCCAGGGAAGACATGTGACACAAACTGGAGCTTCCTTTCTTGTTCTATGTGCTTTGGTTGCTGGTGCTCTTCTTTTCTTTCTTTCGTTTTTTTAAATGTGTATTTATTTTTGAGGGAGAGTGCGAGTGGGGGAGGGGCAAGCAGAGAGGGGGAGAGAGGATCCAAAGCAGGCTCTGGGCTGACAGCAGAGACAGCAGTGAGCCTGAGATGGGGCTCGAACTCATGAACTGTGAGATCATGGCCTAAGCCAAAGTCGAGCACGCAACCAATCAAACCACCTGGGCGCCTCATCTTATTTTCTTCTTTACCTTCCTGCTGTTTCTGTTTTACCCCAGAATGATGCTGAGTTCTAATTTGCACTGGATAATTGGAGATTATAAAAATATTATTTAAATTTAAAATGCTATTGGATTTTTTAACTGGCATGGATATAACAATTTCACACATGCTCTTCTGCAGTGGGACTTTGCCAGCCTCCAACGTAAGGTAAAACATAATACTCCTCCTGTTAAATATGGATGACCTTAATGACTAGTTTGACTGAGAGTGACAAATGACACACTCAATAAGCACCCAGATCAAGAAATGTAACACTACCAGCCCTTTTTGACTTGTGACACTATTGATTAATTTCACTTGCTTGGAAATTGTATATAAATGGAATAATTTATGTCTGGCTCTTTGGTTCAACTTTATGTTTGTGAGTTCAATCATGCTGCTGAGTCATTCAATTCTTTAAAAATTTTTTTAATGTTTTATTTATTTTTGAGACAGAGAGAGACACAGAGACAGAGCATGAGCGGGGGAGGGGCAGAGAGAGAGACACACACACAGAATCCAAAGCAGGCTCCAGGCTCCAAGCTGTCAGCACAGAGCCCAATGAGAGGCTCAAACTTGCGAACCGCGAGATTATAACCTGAGCATAAATCAGACGCTTAACCGACTGAGCCATCCAGGTGACCCTTAGTTGTTCAGTTCTCATGGCAGCATTCCGTTGTATGAATATAAGACAATTTATTTATCCAATCCACTGTTGATAGACATTGGGTAGCTTCCAATGCTGGGTTATTATGAAAAATGCTGCTATAAACATTCTTGTCCATGTTGTTTGGTAAACATATGTATACATTGCTGTTGGGCATGTACTAGGGGTGAAAGTACACGTGTTCATTCATAGGCTATACTGCCAGTTTTCCAAAGAGGTATGCCTATTCCCGCTCCCACAGATGTTATGTCAGAATTCTAACTCGACATCAACATTTGGTATTGCCTGTCGTTTTCATTTTAGCCATTGGGTGAGCGAGTCATTTTATTTTAAAGCAGCATCTAATTTCAAATTCTTGAAAGGCTGACGCTAATCAGTTGGATAACAGAGTCAGTAGCTGCCATTCTTTAAGAGATAGCAACGTTCATAATTTGTAGGACTTTTTAGAAAATTTTTCTCTATTATATGTTGATTACTAGGTACACATTTTCCTGTGCATTTTAGAAATGTATGTATCATTGCTATATATTTTGAGGGTTTATATCTAGGCTGTGAAACTACTGATATGAGTGGCTCCAAATAAAAAAGGTTCTCAAATTGAGACAACATTAATGAGCACCTCACGCTGCGATGGAAGAAATAATAATTAAGTATCCAAGGCATCGCCAGCTTGAGGCTAAAATGAAAGCCACAGGAATCATCCTTTATGAAATAATATTCCTCTGGTTCTTCTTTTATCCACTGTGTGAAACTGCAGACCCTCTGTATTCCTCATGATAGTTCAGCGAGTCCTCACGGATGGCCTTCCCTATGCTCTGGGATACAAGAGCAAGGCACCCACTGCCTTCCGCCATCCTGCTCCTGGTTGCGGGTGTAATGTGTCTGGCCACTGCCCAAGCCTAGAGCAGCAGCCATGCTGACATTCACCAAAGGTGCTGTGACTATCCACTGCCATCCCACCCAATTATAGTGCCAACCATACCTTCTCTGTCGCTGCTGAAATTCCTGGCATGGGATTTTGCTAACCCATGCACCTTCATACCCTATGGAAATTTTACTGAAACAGCTTTAATTTCACTGGCTTTTTAAAGTCCTGGTCACAGGACGTTGGGTGTGGCCAACACTGGGCGCAACTGGGAATCACCCCTCCCGTCTGGTCCTGTCTTGATGTCATGGAGCCCAGCCCGTGTGCTTTGACTTTCTCTTCCCTTAAGATGAGTTGCTTCCCAGGAGTTCTCTGGCTTCTCCTGTAAACAGTCCTGGCAAGATTATGTCACCCGCCACCAGCTGTGCCCAGGCCTGAGGCCTGAGTGCTTGGTCTCAGGCTGGGGTGACCGCACGTCTGGGTCGGGCTGGGTTAGTTCTGGGATGTATGACTGTTACACTGGTGTAGTTAATAACAGCTGTCTCTTTTACTTTCAAAAGTTTCTGCGTTTGGGTGGTTAGTCACCCTCTCATGCCATCTTTAGGGAAGACTTTCAGAGGTAAAGCAGAATCAACAGTACCTTTTAGAACAGCCAGGAAATAGGATATGTAGAAGAGGATTTTGAACTCTGAAGGCTGGTGTTGGCAGTGCACGGAGCTGCCTCCTGTCCTGCCCTGTTCTTCCTGGCGGGTCTGCGGCTGGTAGCCGCTTGGCTCCACCTACAGGCTTGTCTCTGTTCTGGTCCCAGACAGCTTCTTTTCATGGCACTGGAGTGGGGTGCTCTGAAACTCAGCTGAAGGTCAATCCTTGGAGGGGTGTGCCCAGCCAGCATGCCTTTGTGCCCAGCTTTCCTAATCTGGCTTCTGCTGTGTTCCTGAGGGTTTCTCTTTTGTTCATATTCTAGTTCCAAAGGGGACCCTAATGTCTCTCCCCATTTCCCCCATCCCATGGCGTGCCCTGGAACTGGACTCTGGCTCCTGTCCCTCAGTCACGTGGGTTCTGCAGTCCACTGCCAGATTTCCCCTGTCCCTACCCTGTGCCAGTCTCGATCCCTCTGTCAGTGCACTCTGCTCTCTCTTATCACACTTGCATGCCAGGTTCGCACCAGGAAGTCAGGGTGCTCTAGCAGAAAGGTCAAGGCCACCGAAGTCAAAAGACCTGGATGCAAGTCTTCAGTCTGTCATTAGCTGTGTGACCTTGGCAAACTGATTACCCAGTCACCTACCCTGATTTACCATCTCCTCATCTGTAGCATGTAAAATGAAATCGCTACCTGAAACGTGATCTCTGGGCTCAGAGAATTTCCCAGACAGTTTGCTTTGTAGAAATCAGTTATGGGGTTGGGTCAGTCTTTGGGAAAATCAGATTTCTTAACTTGAGGAATCAAGGCTTTACATAAAAAGAAGCTGGGGAGGAGGACCTGGCACAGCCAACTTGATTTTCCATCTTCATGTTAGGAGAAGGGTTGGCCAGCTGAGCTATTCACCCATCCCAAAATTGCTTCGAATCCAGAAAGTGCTTTCATCAGACGGCTTCCCACAGGCAAGTGCAACCAGAACCTTTCCCCCATCTCATCTCACTGGTTTTGGGGAAACTACTTTGAGAAATTTGTCACAAATGGAGAAGAGTCTGAGACTCTTAAATCTCTGCCTTTCGGTAATACTTAGGCTCATTTTCAATACAATCTAAAATAAGAAGAAAGCGTTCTTTTCATCCCTTTATACTGAAGTGAATTCGGAATGAGTTGGAAACATGTATTTTATAAGCATCCATATTAATCACCTAAAATATAAAACAGGAATTGGCAAGGCCAACCAGATAATAGCTCTGTTCTTCCTGGAATGGTAGATGGCAGTGGAGAAAAGTAGTTTCAGTAAACATCTCTCTCCTGTGCAGAAATCCCCAATGTAGAGCTGAGATCTGATTAAATGAGTCAGGCTTACATTTATTACGATATATTACAAACATTTTTCAGCATCCAGAAGTGACTGGTGTCTCCATGGAGTTGGCCAGTTCCTGGCAATTATGCACTTGGCTGCTAGTATAAAGCAGCCAGCCAAATGCCTGGAACGATGATCCGCGTCTGAGCGGCTTTCAGTCTGGGAAGGATGTTGTTCAAACACCACGTTCCTTCCCAACGTGGCCAAATCCTGGTTATAGTTCTGTCCTTTAAATCTATTTATCCTGAAACTTGACCAGAAAGGATATGGCCACATCGCTCGCCCCTTTCAGCTTCCGCAGCGAACACCTGGGGGAGCATGCATGGGTTTTACAGCGTCTGTCTGCAGCTTATCCAGAAGTAGTTTCATGCCTAGTGCCTTAATCAGAAAATCACATTCGGAACAGAATGTGTCTGATGGATTATTAGAAGACACTAATTCTTTCAGAGACTGTTAAATCTGGAGGCCTGGCTTTTTTTTTTTGGAAATATCCTTCTGGTATTATTTGAATGAGTGTTAAACCACCTGTCCTCATCTGTACCTGATTCACAGTTGTTCTTTGCGCTTCAGCCCTTTAGTAGGAGGAGAGGCTGCTGCTTGGCATTTCTGTATGGTTGTGGAAACTGGTGGAAGAAAGCAGATACTTTTCAGGAACGTGAGCAAGGACTAGCCTGGCATTTATGGAGAGGACTGGAATATGTGTTCTACGAGGCAGGCATTTTTGCTTTTTTATTAATGACTGTTCATGCTTTCTTGACCCGCATCTGGTTCATAATAGCCACTCAGTAAATATTTGTTGAAAGAATAATGAGTGAATAGATCATTATAAGCCCAGCCTCTTAATTGCATAGTAAATATCATCTTTTGTTTGGGCCTCCTCCTTTCTATTCCTCCCCCACTGCCCCAGATCAGACCTTATCAGTTCTGACCTGGAATATTGGAAGGCCCCACCTGCTTACCTGCTTCTGCTCCCACACTTCTTCAGTCCATTTTCCATGAGAATCTTTTGGTGATATCAGAAGGATCGTTTTAAGAGGCAAATCTGATCATGTCACTTCCCTATTGAATACCCTTTACTAGCTCCCCACTAGTAAATGAGGATGAAGTTCAAACCTTGAGCATCACATAAAATATGGTTTGTTAATTGCCCCCTCCCCCCACCCCCACATAAACCATGAATGTTAGCTTTCTGGTTGGGGGGCTCAGACTCAAACGCCTACAGTAGAGGGACTGGTGAGGACCAGATGGGGGCGTTGTGAATTGGAGAGTTCATGACCCCATCTAAAGGGGACATTCTTTGGCTCTAGCCTGTTGTTGCTGGGTGGGAATTTGGGCCCAGTACAGCCAAATTAGATTTTTTTTTCATAAGAAGCTGGATTTTTATGTTACGCTTTCTGTTTATTAAATGTTGGAAACTAATTTTAAAAATTAAAAAACATTGTGTGGTAGTTCATTGTGAAAATGAAAAAGAAAAACACATGATCTGTAGGCTAAATGAAACACATCTGTGCAAGATTGTGCAAGATTGATGCCCATGTCTAGAACTCCCCCTGAATTCTGCATCGTAGCCACATGGAACTGCTCCCAGTGCCTAAACTTGTGGCGCGCCTCCTCACCTTTGTTTTTGCTGGCTTGCTCTGTTTGGAATGCCTGCCTTCCTCCTCAGGCACCTCCCACCCCACCCACCCTTTTCCCACATAAATGCTAAGGAATTTGGAGTTTATCCTAATTTGTCAAGACCTTCTTCTTAAGTCCCTTCTCTCTGAAGCATTTCTTGACATGCCTTCACTCCACCTTATGGAGAACCAAATCACTTTCCTTTGTCTTCCAGCAGTTTCTTTGGAACTTCTTTTGTTTCTGTTCTTTGTTTCCGTAATGCGGTCTCTAGACTTTAGGCTGCAAGGGGGATGGTTTCCATGACAAGTTTATCCATGTATCCGCAAAGTCTAGCACAGTGATTAGCACCCAGTAGGCACTTAATAAATATTTGTTGAATGAATAAACTAGATGCACATTTTCTAAAATTGACACTCACTTTAATTTTTATCAAGAAATGCCAAAATGTTAGGGGTGTCTGGGTGGTGCACTGATTAAGCGTCCAACCCTTGATATCGGCCCAGGTCATGATCTCACAGTTTGTGAGTTTTGAGCCGCACTCTGTGCTGATGGTGCAGAGCCCACTTGGGATTCTGTCTCTCCTAGTCTCTGCTCTGCTTGTGTGTAAGTGTGTGCTCTCTCTCTCTCAAAATAAATAAACTTTAAAAAATAATAATAATAAAAAAGAAATGCCCAAATGTTATTTTACAGTTGAAAACTTAGTATCATTCCAAAATCCTCATAATTGATACTATGATATTGGTGCCTCTTTTGGAAGCCAATCCCAAAGATGGCCGACCGTGATGTGCCTCCTGGTATTGATGCCCTTGTGTAGTCCCCTCCCCTTGTATCTGGGCTGGCTCCGAGACTTGCTTTTTGACCAATAGAGTAAGGCGGGAGAGACACTGTGTGACTTCCAAGGCTGGGTCAGGAGAGGTCTTGCTGCTTCCATCTGGGTTTTTTAGAATGCTTGCAATTTTTCAGTCTCTCTAGGAACTCAGCTGCTCTGCTATGTGAAGAGGCATGAAGCAGACACATGTGGGCCAGATATAGACTGCTGTGAAGCTTCAAGCCAATAGCTGGCATCCCCTGCTAGCATGGGAGTGGGGCTCATTGGTCATCCAGGCCAACGTAGCCTTCATATTGAAGCCATAGCCAGCTTTGTGCTGTCACTACATGATGCCCCTCTGCAAGTGAGATCTGCCCGGCTGAGCCCATTCAGCCCACAAAACTATGTGATAATAATACAATCACATTTCAAGCCGATTCAGTTTTGGAGTGGTTTGTTAATACAGGGATGGATAGCCAGAACACTGTGGAAGCAATATGTGCTTGAATTACTTTGTCAAGAATTGTTTAACCTGTTGTGTTACAATTGACCTTGGAGTTCTGTGCTACATTATTTCACAAATAACCTACTTACCTCATGCTTCAGTGAGATTAAAAAAAATTTTTTTTTACATTTATTTATTATTGAGAGACAGAGAGCACAAACAGGGGAGGGGCAGAGAGAGAAGGAGACACAGAAGGAGAATCTGAAGCAGGCTCCAGGCTCTGAGCTGTCAGCACAGAGCCTGACACAGGGCCTGAACCCACAAACTGTGAGATTATGACCTGAGCTGAAGTTGGATGCTCAACCGACTGAGCCACCCTGGTGCCGCACTGTGAGGTTTAAAAAAAATTTTTTTTTTAAGTTTATGTATTTCGAGAGAGAGAGAGAGAGAAAGTGCAAGCAGGGGAGGGGTGGGGAGAGAGAATCCCAAGCTGACGTGGGACCTGAACCCACAAACTATGAGATCATGACCTGAGCTGAAGTTGGATGCTCAACCAACTGAGCCATCCTGGGGCTGAATTGCGAGGTTTAAAAAAATTTTTTTTAAGTTTATGTATTTCAAGAGAGAGAGAGAAAGTGCAAGCAGGGGAGGGGTGGGGAGAGAGAATCCCAAGCTGACGTGGGGCTTGAACCCATGAACTGTGAGATCATGACCTGAGCTGAGATCAAAAGTCTGACGCTTAACCGACTGAGCCACATGTGTGCCCCTTGGTGAGAGATTTTTAAATGTGCAGTTTCCTTTACTAAATTATGTACTACTAATACATTTATATGTTCATCAAAAAATCTTAGTTAAGTTTTCTAGCAGGTTCATATCCATTGAATTCTCACACAGTGACTGACGTGATGATGAGAAATTGCCAGTATAAATTCCATCCTGTAGTAACAAGTACATATTTCATTTCGTGAGCATGGAATTGTAGAAAGTATTTCCTATGGTCCTTTTTACAGAGCATTCTCTAGCAAAATAATCTGTGACAGATTTTAGTCAACACATTTATTGAATTTCTAGATGTTGGAGAACTCTCCTTCCCCGTTTTAAAATTAAGGTGATTTACATACAGTGACGCACACCCTTTCGGTACACAGCTCTGCAAGCCTTGACAAAGGTAGACAGCTGTGTGACCACCACACGCCTAAGATACAGAACAGTTTGGTTGCCTCCCCAAATACCCCTGTGCCCCTTTGCAGTCAGCCTCCGCCTTGGCCGCTGATCTTTTTTTTTTTTTAAACCAATCATTTATTGAGGCAAAATACCTATAAAGTAAGATTAACTATTTTAAAACGAGTAATTCAGTGGCATTTTACAATTCATAACATTGTGCAGCCACTACCTCTGTCTAGTTCCAAAGTACTTTCATTCCTCCAAAGCAAGACTCTGTACCTTTCTTTCCCATTCTCTCCTACCCCCAGCCCCTGGCACCCACCACTCTACACTCTGTTCATCTATTCATCTAAGGACTCATCTATTCTGGATACTTAATATAAACGAAATCATACAATATATGAACTTTTGTGTCTGGCTTCTTTCACTTCGCGTAACATTTTGGCTGTTCATGCTATTCGTGGCACGTATCAGTACCTCATTCCTTTTTGTGGCTGGATAATATTCCATTGTGTGGATATGATCTGTTTCTTTGTCATTCTAGTTTTGCTTTGGCAAGGATGTCATGTAAATAAAATCATATAATCTGGAGCCTTTCTAGTTCAATGAGATTTGAAAAAATTTTTTTTAAATGTTTATTTTTGAGAGAGACAGAGCACGAGCAGGGGAAGGGCATAGAGAGGGGAAGGGCATAGAGAGAGGGAGACACAGAATCCGAATCAGGCTCCAGGCTCAGAGCTGTCAGCACAGAGCCCAAGGTGGGGGTCAAACCCATGAACTGTGAGATCATGGCCTGAGCTGACATCAGATGCTCAACTGACTGAGCCACCCAGGTGCCCTCAGTGAGTTGTTCTGATCTTTGTTTTAGAGGGTCTGGATGCCTTCCAAAGTCTCTATCACTTGTTAAGCCTTTTCTCCCAGTGGCTCTATGGGGGCATGGTATCTTGTGGCCATAACTTGTGTGCACCCTCCTCCCCTATGCTTCATTGAACGTCCTTATTTTTACATGGAGGCCCCGCCCGGAGCCAGGGACACACAACATTAGTCATTCATGGCTTTAGGGAAAGGTTGCTGGTGTGAAAGTAGAGAACACAAGTGTCTGACCCTTCACTTTAAATTCAAAAACCATTTTATGGGTTTAAGTAAGACTTGTGAAGAATGCTTAAGTAGCCAGGTTTTTTTCCCACAAGCCGCAGAAAAACTATGGCCTGGAAGGGGAGATAGAGGCAGAAGTAAGGGTATTGGATGCTGCTGTGCTCCTGGGGGAAGGGATGCTGCTGTCCCCCACCCCCTCCTTGGAGAGCGTGTGTTGGGGGAGGGCCAGCATAGCAGTGTGTTCAGGCTTGTAAGGGGATAGGAGGACAGAGGGACTGTGATTCTGTTCAGAATGGGCTCTGGGAAGGCAAGGCGGACCCCCTACTGCACTGGTGAGATGTCCCCGAAGAAGTGTAGATAAGGCAGCGGAATGTGTCAACACAGACAGGGCCTCGATGGCCCGCCAGGTTTCCTTGCGGAATGAGCTGTGGGAGTGCAGACACAGTTTCACATTGAGAAAGACTTGGAAGTCAGCCAAGAGCAGGTGGGCCTGAAGGGGTCTCTTGGTAGGGAGACCAGCCGTGGTGAGAATATATGTATTGTGTGGCTAGAGGCCAGATGGGGATTCAGCCCCCTCAGCAAATGGGGGCCCGGAGGGTCATCCATCAGAGCCAAGGGCCGAATGGGGCTGAGCATCTCAGCAGAAGCCGGTGCAGGACAGATGATGGCAACGAGGGGCGAGATGCCTTCTCCAGGTGTCATGATGCTGCACGAGCCCCAGGAGCTTGGAGACCGCTCCGGGTGAAAGGAGAGGGAGAAGTTTACAGAACTGATTATAAACTTGAAATGGCCGGAAGTATAATTTCTGCCAGCACCTGGAATGGGGGCTCCAGACAGAGAATGTGAGTCTCTCTCTGCCTGTCTGTCCCACTGGTAAAGAGAGGGCAACAATGGCACCTCCTTCGTGGCGTTAGTTTGAAGGTGTGTGCAGCATTTAAGATGGTGCCTGGCACCCAGCAAACAATAAATGTTAGCGCTCGTTAGCGAAGTACATACAGACATACATACCACAAGCAAACAAACTGAGAAACAAAGAGTGGTAGGAAAATAAAGACTCGGCTTGAAAACCTTACCTGTTGTGCTTCTGTGCTGCTGTACGAGTGAGCCGAGGAATAAGAGGTCCTGCCCGTTGAAGCTTTCGAGTTCAGGCATCCTCAAACTTGCAACCGTCCCTACTGTGGTGGCTAGAGCTGAATTAGCAGTACATGTTGACTGCGTGCTGAGTGAATTCAGAAGACAATGGTTGTTTCAGGCATGACTCTTCGGGTCTTTGCATCTGGGGAGTCCGTTGGATCTTGCCCCCAAGTTTGTGCCATTTACCCACAGTGTGTAGTTTTTCCATGACGCTTCCTCTCTGTTTTTCCCTCTGTATTAACAGATAAAGCTATTTTCTTTCTTTTTTTCTTTTCATTTTTTTACANCACTCCTGTATCCCTTGGGTAAATTCCTAGCAGTGAAGCTATTTTCTGTTTAAAAGACTTATTGGTCAATTTTACAATAGTAAAATTGTAAATAGTAAAATAGTACTATTTTAAGTACTATTAGTACAATAGTAAATACTATAGTATTTACTCCCAGTTCTGTAGTGACGGTTAGTGTCCATTGCCATCTGTTATGGTCCTGCGCTATTGGCTTTCAGCCAGTCAGTTACTGTTGGATTGGTTTTCAGAGCACTGGCCACCATCCGTCCCCATTTCTGGCTGTAGCCCTTCTTTTGTTCATTCTGCTCTTCTGTTCTGCATGATTTCCAGGCACTCCCTGTCCTCTTATTTTGTGCTCATTATGTGAAAGTTCAACACTTTGTCCCATGAAAAGAGAAGAGTGCCTGGTCTGATTATCTGGCACCAAACACTATATAAGCAATTAACACAGAAAGTCCATTATAAAAAAAAAAAAAACCACATTAGGGGCGCCTGGGTGGCTCAGTCGGTTAACTTCGGTTCAGCTTCGGCTCAGGTCATGATCTCCTGGTGTGTGAGTTCAAACTCTGCGTCGGGTTCTGTGCTGACAGCTCAGAGCCTGAAGCCTGGTCCTGATTCTGTGCCTCCCTTTCTTTCTGCCCTTCCCCTGATCACACTCTGTGTGTCTCTCACTCTCAAAAATAAATGAACATTTAAAAAATTAAAAAAACACTACATTATCTTTGGGGAAAAGCTTTTTCTTTGATATCAAGTCTTCTCCAGGAAATCTGTAGGCCTAAGGGTCCCACAGAGCTCATGTTAGAGACTTATTTAATAATTAAGATAGTATTTCATGGATTTGGGTAGTACCTTCAAGAGATCAGGTGCTGCTTCTTTTTGTTTTAAGAAGCGGGAAAAGATTGCCTTTTCTTCCAAACACTTATGTTTTTCTAACATTTGAAAATTCACTCCTGACTAAATTGTTACAGGGAAGCACTTGGAAACCTTTTGATTCTGGAGAGTTGTGGGTACAAGCACATCATATAGCGTGCATTAATACCAGGCTCCGAGGGGGAAGGATGAGCTGGGTAATGACCCAAACAGTGGGACTCTGTCAGGCTCTTTCAGCTCAGACGGAAGCCTAAGCAAGGACACAAAAGGAGCCTTCCAAAGGCCACAGCAGGTTGCTTTCTGGAAAAGAGAACCAGTGATTTATTTTTGAACAATCTATAACCAGCCTCTACTGGATCGTCGTCTTTTCTTCCCCCTCCCCAACTTTATTGAGATATAATTGTACTTTCTCTTCAAAGCTGTTTCTGAACCCCTCACCACTGTGCACTTGAAGCGTGGGCTGCAAACAATCCAGCTTCATAAAAAGTGTAAGTGAGAACCAGCAAGGAGAAATTAATGTGCTTTTTTAGTGCTTTTCCTCACTTGGCTTCCCAAATTGCCTTCACTGAGGCGGGAGAGCCGGTGTGAGCAAGGTCCCTCCCGTGGCTTGCTGGGCTGTGGAGTTCAAGGCCGCTGGAATGCTTGAGCTGTGAACACACGGCGCGGTGCCGTCCGGCTGATGGGAAGCCCCGAACAGCTTGCTGAATTATTACTTCATTCTCTGCCGAAGCAGCGGGGGGCGAGATGATGAGTGAGTGAAAGAGCCCGTGGACTTCAATGTGGGCTGAGGGAACCAAAACAAACACGGAGAAGACAGGCCAATATTTAAATCTGTTTAAAGGATGGAGCGCACAGGAATGTTCGACTATATTTTGTCTAGTGAACAGATTTCATGTTTTAATGGCTGTGTTAGTCGCTGCAAAGCAGAATTGCGGAATGGAATCTGTTTTTCTACCCCCTCCTCCATGCCTCTTGTGGCTCTCAGGGGCATCTCCCTGTTCTTGGGACTTAAGGTGGCCTGCACGTTTGAGAGGGAGACTAGGTCTGAACTCACACGCTGTGCTCAGATGCCCCGCACACCTCTCCTTCCCGAATAGCCTTGCCTAAGAATATTGGGACAAAGAGTGACCATGCCGGCAGCAACAGGAGCATTTCACACAGCGTGATTTCTTTTTTTCCAAGCTGCTCAGCTCTGGTTGAAGAGCATCAATCCCCAGACCTATAGTTTTTCTTATCCCCTTCCCTGCTGTGACACTGGGTGCCTCTATCTGGATGTTCTTCTTTTATCCCTCCTTTGGATTGTCTCCCTTTTTTTTTTTTTTTTTTTTATCACCTCACACCAGATTTTCATGTTTGCATGCATCTTCCCGCTTTTTCACTCAAGGCCACCCTCCCGTGTATCCACTGCATTTTCAAACACGTCTATACCATTGTTCAACTGCTTGATTCCAGTTCTTCCCTCCTGTCCCTGGCCAGGGAAAACCAGCCCCTTNCTCACACCAGATTTTCATGTTTGCATGCATCTTCCCGCTTTTTCACTCAAGGCCACCCTCCCGTGTATCCACTGCATTTTCAAACACGTCTATACCATTGTTCAACTGCTTGATTCCAGTTCTTCCCTCCTGTCCCTGGCCAGGGAAAACCAGCCAGCCCTCACCTCGTTGCTCTAATGTTTTATGGCAAATATTTTTCATTGACTTGAAACCAAATATTTTGATGAACAAAGGATGATCACTTAGACACACACACACACACACACACACACACACACACACACTCCTTCCTTTTGGTCTGTGGAAGAACATATTACCCAGAAGGGCAGACAGATGAATCTGTGATTACATTATAATTGCCCAAGAAAGTTGCCGATTTCACATCTTTTTTATATTTGTCTCCAGTTTTCAGGACAGTGTTGAAGGATCTAGTGTGTCATAGGTGACATGGGCTTGGGGGATGGTAATCTTTCAGTCACACGATTAATAAAAATGCCTTTTTCACGATTAGTTTAGCAGTAAGGAGCAATCTAGGCTCATAACTGTAGAGGGCGTGTGTGTCTTAATAATAGCACTGCCATCAGCGTTAGAAAAAGAAGCCAGGTGGTGGGGAGAGAGTATCCTTTTATTCCTAGATTTTATGAGAAAGGAGATAAGGTGCGTTTTGGAATAGACACTAAATTCTCTTGTCTTCATATTACCTTTCATAATATTTTTCTTATGAATAAACTCATCTTCTAATTTGTATTCTTTGATGATGGTTTTGTTAGAAGTGTGCAAGCCCTACTCAGTGAGAATGAGCCACTTTAATGTTTTATACCTTGTGGCGGCCCTGCCACTCGGTAACTGGTGCTGTGTGTGCAGGGAGATGTAAGTGGTCTTTCAAAAATGGCATTCAGAACAGGGCACCCCTCTGTGTAAAAGCCTTCAATGGTTTTTGATCTCACTGACAATGAACCCCACTTCTTACTGCGTCTACCAATGCCTTTGTGTAGAGCCTCTCCCCACCATCAACATTCTCTCTCTCTTTCTCTCTCTCACCTCCTTCTCTGCCTTCCAGGCTAAATCTGAAACAGCATATGCCTAGCTGGTCCACACTCAGTGCCCTCTGCATCTTCTCCTGTGTCTGTTCAATGAGCCTGTCTTCCTGTGGCCAGCCCCCTCCTATTTCCCAGTCCCTTGCTTTGTATTAATTTCTCAGAGAGGCTTTCTTCTTTGTGAGCCCTATCTAAAACAGGTCTCTCCACATCTAGTTTTTTCTTTAATTAGAAAGATTTCAATTGTATTATGATTCACATGACAATGTTTTACATAGCGTAGAAGTCACCGTTTTCAAGTGTACAATTCAATAGGTTTTAGTGTGTTCAGAAGATTGTACAATTATCACCACAGTAGAACCTCAGAGCATTTCCATTACCCTAAAAAGAACCCCCATAGTATTGTGAAGTGTCTCCCCACCCCCATTCCTCACAGTGCCTGGCATTCACTAATCTACCTCCTGATTCTGGGGATTTGTCTATTCTGGACATTTCATACCCTCCTCTTTTGAATCATTAAAGTACCTTGTTTGTTTCCTTCCTAGCACATGTGCATTTGCTTGTTTACTTGCTTATTGATTATTCTCATAGTCCATGACTAGCTTGTAGAGTTTCTTTCCACTTCAGTCTGCCTAGCAATGAAGTGGGCTCAGACTTACATGGTAGGAGTGAATCAGTGAAGGTTCTGGGGTTGCTGGGCAGGATGACCTCCGAGAGTTCTTCCAGTTCAAAGCTTCCATGTTTCTATGAAACATTCTCCCATTTATTACATTTCCAGTAACAGCTATTTGGGCTCCAGATCTTCCCCCAAGCATTTTTCTGTCCTTTACTTGCAGCCCATAGTCGTAACTGGTTGAATCCCATTCAACCAAGTGCTATGCTGGGCTTCTAGAAAACTCTTTAAGGGCTGGGATCATACCATGGCAATAATAAGAGTAACGTCCAAGGAACATGTGCCAAGCGTAGGAATGTGTGTGCTACTTACATCTTTTTCACTTATTACAATGGTCTTCTTACAACCTTGTGAGATGGGCACTACTATTATCATCCCATTTGGAAGATGGAGGCACTGACGCTTAAGGAATGGACACGTATTACTCAGCTGGTTTATGGTGGAGCAGGGATTTGAGTCCTGGCAGTCAGCCTCTAGGGCTCACTTTCTTAACCAATTTCTATTCAGCTTCTTAGGTGTCAGCCATGTGTTTGTTCAAGGTGCTGGTGTCATGTTTGCATGTGATATATGAATTCATATTGTTGCACTGTTAAGGTTCTTCACAATGATGTCATAAATAAAGAAATATTTCTTGCAGTGCTTAGCAGAGCAGTAGAGCAGCGGTCTTTTTTATATGAGATTCTCTGCTGTCTGTCCTTTGGGCTAGAGAAGTGACCAGCTAGTGTCCACTGGCACACGTAGGGGCTACATAAGCATTTGTGCACGGATGGAGGGAAGAATTGCTGTCAGTGATGAAATGCCTGTGAATGGCTTAGGTGGTGTATTAGTCAGGGTTCTCCAGAGAAACAGGACCATTGGAAACACACACACACACACACACACACACACACACACACACTCTCTCTCTCTCTCTCTCTCTCTGTCTCTGTCTCTCTCTCTCTCTTTAAATGAAAAGATTTATTCTTTTTTTTTTTTTAATGGGGCTGGAAGGCTGGAGATGCAGGCATGAGCCAATGCTACAGTTCAAGTTTGAAAGCTATCTGTTGAAAAATTCCCTCTTGCTTAGGGGAGGTCAGTCTTTGGTCCAGTCAGGCCTTTGACTGATTGGATAAGACTCACCCATATTAGGGGGAGGAAATCTGCTTTGCTCAAAGTCCACCAGTTTAAATGTTTTTTAAAAAATTTTTTAATACATTTATTTATTTTAGAGAGATAGTTAGAGCATGAGCAGGGGTGGGGCAGAGAGAGAAGGAGACAAAGAATCCAAAACAGGATCCAGACTCTGATGAGCAAGCATTTAGCACAGAGCCTGACGCAGGGCTCGAACCCACGAACCGTGAGATCATGACCTGAGCCGGAGTCGGATGCTCAACCGACTAAGCCACTCAGGCATCCTTGACAGTTTAAATGTTAATCTCGTTCAAAAATACCCTCACAGAAAATCCAGAATAATGTTTGAGTCCAGCCAAGTTGGGATCATAAGATTAACTAACCATCAAAACTGGATACTTGGTACTTGGGTTCAACCTGCTCAGGGCCTGGGCTGGAATGCAGGAGGGTGGGGGGGGACAATATTTGTGAATGTTCCACCTCCCACATAGTGAGGAGAATGCATCTCCGACGTGGTAAGGTATTACCACAGGTGGTCACGGCGGGGAAGGATGTGTCCTAGCCACTATGAGATTTGTCTAGAGAACAAGCACTTGCTTGAGACCCATCTTTGGGTTACAGGGTCCATGAGCAGATGGTTCCTGCACTTTCTAGCCAGGTGGGGCTCCGGGACCTACTGATCACTCACCCAGAGAGAGCCTACTTGGTATTGACTTGAGCCACCTCTGGATCTTTTTTTTTTAATTGAAGTATAATTGACATGGAGTGTTATATTAATGGTTCAACAATTCTATACATTACTCAGTGAGCGCTTATCACAATAAGAGTACTCTTAATTCTCTGCATCTATTTCACTCATCCTCCCATCCACCTTTCCTCTGACAACCACCAGTTTGTTCTCTGTATTTAAAAGTCTATTGTTTTGTCTCTCTTTCCTTTGTTCATTTATTTTGTTTCTTATGTTCCACATCTGTGAGATTATCTGGTATTTGTCTTTGTCTGACTTAACTTTATACCCTCTAGATTCATCCACTCTGGTTGTAAATGGCAAGATCTCATCCTTTTGTTTATGGCCGAATAATATTCCATTGTGTGTGGGCATGTGTTTAAATATATGCATCTTTATATATATAAGAGGCGCCTGCGTGGCTCAGTTGGTTAAACATTTGACTTCAGCTCAGGTCAGATCTCCTGGTTAGTGGGTTCAAGCCCCGTGTTGGGCTCTGTGCTGACAGCTCAGAGCCTGAAGCCTGCTTCAGATTCTGTGCTCCCTCTCCCTCTGCCCCTCCCCTGCTTGCTGTCTATCTCTCTCTGTCTCTCGAAAATGAATAAACATTAAAAAAATTAATAAAATAATATGCAATATTATATATATATATAAAGATATGATAGATAGATATCTCACATCTTTTTTTTTTCCTACCACATCTTTATTCACTCATCTGTCAGTGGACATCTGGGTTGCTTCCATATATTGGCTATTGTAAATAATCCTGCAATAAACATAGAGGTGTGTATATCTTTTCAAATTACTGTTCTCATTTTCTTTGGGTAAATACCCAGTAGTGGAATTACTAGATCATATGGTAATTCTATTTTTAAGTTTTTGAGGAACCTCCATACTGTTTTCCACAGTGGCTGCAAAAGTTTGCATTCCTACCACCACTGCATGAGCATTTCTTTTTCCTCACATCCTCATCAACACTTGTTATTTCTTGTCTTTTTGATTCCAGCCATCCTGATAGGTGTGAGGTGATATCTCATTGTGGTTTTGATTTGCATTTCCCTGATGATTACTGATGTTGAGCATCTTTTTTTTTTAATGTTTTGTTTATTTCTGAGAGAGAGAGAGAGAGAGAGAGATAGCGTGAGTAGGAGAGGGTCAGAGAGAGAGGGAGACACAGAATCTCAAGCAGTCTCCAGGCTCTGAGCTAGCTGCCAGCACAGAGCCTGACACGGGGCTTGAACCCAGGAACCGTGAGATCATGATCTGAGCTGAAGTCAGACACTTAACCTACTGAGCCACCCAGGTGTCTTTCCTTTGTTGTACATTAATTGACCATATAAGCGTGGGTTTATTTCTGGGCTCTCTATTCCGTTCCATTGATCTGTGTGACCTCTGGATCCATTCATTCATTCAACAAACATTTGTTGAATGTCTATTATGTGCCAGACTCTTTTCAAGAACTGAGGATACAGTGGTGAACACACACAGACAAAAATCTCCTTTCTCAAGAAATTTACATCCTGGGAAGTGACGAGAGACTGATATTTAAAGAAAATAAGTAAAAAATGGTGGTAAGCGCCATGGAGAAAAAGGCAAGAAGGGAAATAGGGAATGCTGTGGTTGGCATAGGCTGGGGAGCTGGTGGTTTACATTATGAACTGGAATGGTAAAAGAAGACCTCACTGGAAGAAAAGGTGCTTTTTGTGAATAAAGATATAGATCATATGTGGATCATATCCTATAGATAACAGGAGGAAGAGAATTCTGGGCACAGAGGACAGCAAGTGCAACGGTCCTGAGGAAGGAGTGTGCCTAGAATGAAGTGAAAGAGGGAGACTAATGAGTGGTGCAGTTAGAGAACTGACAGTAGGCCAGAGAGATGGGGGCCTGGAAGACCACCGTGAGGACTGCAGTTCTACTCTGAGAGGGCTGGAAGCCACCAGAGGGTTTGCGTAAAGGAGTGACATGATCTCCAGTGTTACTCTCTTCAGAACAGACCATAGGGTGTGTGTGTGCAGGGGGTGGGGGAATGTCCTCGTCCATTTGGGCTACTAGAACAAAATACCATAGACTGGGTGACTGAGAAATTTCTGAGTTTTGGAGGCTGGGAAATCCAAGATCAAGGCGCTGGCAGATTTTGTGTCTGGTGAGGTGCGCTTTCTGGTTCATAGATGGCTGGCTTCTTGCTGTGTTTTCACATAGTAGAAGGGGTGAAGGAACTCTCTGGGGTCTTTTTTATAAAGGCATTAATCCCTTCATGAGAGCTCTGCTTTCATGACCTAACTACCTTCCAGAGGCCCCACCTCCTAACACCATCACCTTGGGGGGTCGCATTCCAACGGATGAATTTGGAGGGATGTGAACATGCAGACCGTAGCAGGGAGTATGAGGCAGACACAGGGAGGCCTGGCCACAACTCAGGGGGGAGACGGTGGCCCCTGTAGACCAGAGGGCAATGAGAAGAGGCTGGGTTCTAGATGTGTTTTGAAGGCCGGGCCGATGGGACTTGCTGTGTGTAGCGAGGCCTCTGGGAAATGTGTGTGGGCCAGAGAGTGCCGTAAGAGAGGTCCACCATTTACATTCCCATCCAGCCCTCTTTTGCACATTCACACTCATGGGAGGAAGAAGACGGCCTTTAGATTTTTAGGATTCTGGTCCTCAGCAAGAGTGTCTGACGTCTGCCTTCGGGGCCGTTTCAAGATGTGTGGCCAGTTTGGTCTTAGTGGGAGAGAAACCCCTTCTGTGGCCAGTCTCCATGGCTGAGAGTGGACTGCCCGCCTGCCCATCTCCCTGCTCCTCCTGCTTAGTCGACATGCGTGGCCCAGTGGCCATTCAAAGGAAGTGACCTCATAAGCGTGCCTTTCAAGCCACACAGGATGGGTCCTTGTGCGACATTCAGCCGTCTCTCTGGTTTACACCAACTTCAACAACTTGTGGCCTGCAGATACTCAGTATAAATAGCTGGAAAAGCCTGACCTTGACAACCTCATTTCTCATTCCTTTCTTGTTACAGGTAATAGAGCTGAAAATGTGGTTTTAATTATAGCACTAATGAAAACTGAAAATCCAGACAGACACTTGACGAACTGTGCTGTGCTTTATATTACATTTGTGCTAACTACAAAGTGCCCAGCTGGGTGTAACATTATCCCCCTTTCCTCGAGCATCCGCCTGACTGAAGCTGTATAATTGATGTATACTTTGGCAGGAGGTCAGCTTAAAGGGTTTTTTTTTTTTTTAAGATTTTTTTTTTGAAAACATCTTTAACAGTATTTGGGGGGAAAGAATACGTTTATTACCTGGGCTGGAAGAACATTTCTCTGTGCTGCCCGACACTCCCCACCCCCACTGCAAACTTCTTCTAGAGCATTCCACACATCATGTTCAGGAAATTCTGGGGCCACAAGTGACCTTAGAGAATTACTTTAACTTAGAGCCCTGTACCTTTGTCTCTGGCCACGGATGCTGCCAGGTCAAAGCAATGCCTTCCTGTTCAAACCTGTTCAGCCCTCTGTTCTTTTCAGTCAGAACGGTGTGTTCAGTGTCTATGAAAGGGAGAGTGACAGTGGCCGTAGCCACATCTGCGTGGGCACATCTGTCCTCACCTGCTAGCCCATGGCTGCCACGTGGCCTCTACAGGAATTACTTAGAGGTAGGGTTTTCCAATAAAATATGAGACACCAAGTTAAATTTGCGTTTCAGGTAAATAGTAAATAATTAAAAATTTAAAAATCTTTAAAAAAATCTTAACTTTTAATTATTCATTGTTTATCTGAAGTTCATATTTTAGCTGGATGTTCTGTAGTTTTACCTGTTGAATTTGATAACCCTTCTTAGAGGGTTTCTGAGACTGGGCAAGGTTTGTGCAAGGACTTCTAAATAATCCTCACCTATGATGTAAGGGAAATATAAATCCTCACTCGGAGACAGTGTGAGGTTAGCTCTGTTCTAGCTCACCACAGACTTCTCTTCACGTCCCACCTGAATTGTGACCTCACTCTGTCATCCTGCTCCTCAGGTCACACAGAAGGCCATGGTTCTAGAATCAATCTATGGAATTCATGGCATTGCCTACCTCAAAGATAATGAAAGCTTCTACAGAGGCCCACTGATGGTAGAGGCATCTTTACTGACTTGGTTGGTGATCCTGCTCAAGCTACAGAATATTTTTTCCTGTTTAACTTAAAATCTTTTTGTTTTTACTTGAATTCTTGAGTAGGTAATCTATTTATATTACAAGCACAGATTTCAACAAAATATAAAAGGTATATAGGAAGAAGTCTCCCTTTCCCTCCCAACGTCCAGCCATCCAGTGCCCTTCTCCATGGGCAATAACTACTATTGATTTCTTTTTTATTCTTCCAGTCATATTTGTGCATATATATACAAATAGGCATATATTTTCCCTCCGCCTCATTTCTACATAATTGTTAGCATACTGTACCCGCTATAGTTATTATACTAAAAGCATCTTTTTTTTCCCTTTACTAGCTCTTAGAGATCTAGCCATATCACAATATAAAGAACTCATTTTTTATGGCTGCATAATATGACACTCCATAGGTGTATTATATTAATTTATCAGCCTCTCTCTGATGGATACGTACATGGGTTCCAAATGTGTGCTGTGACAAACAATGTGGGACATGCATCATTTTGCGTGTATGTGAATATATCTTTTGCTGAATTTCTAGATGTGGAGTCATTGGGTCAAAGAGTACATGCATTTATAATTTGCCAAATTGCTCTGTTAGCTTCCTATTGCTGCTGTAACAAATTACCACATATATGGTGGCTTAAAACAACACAAATTATTATCTTATAGTTTTGGAGGTCAGAAATCTTAAGATCATGGTGCTGACGGAGCTGTGTTCTTTCTAGAGGCACGATAGCAGAATCCATCTCCTTGTCTTTTCTGGCTACTAGAGGTTTCTTGCATTCCTTGGCTTTTGGCTGCCTCCTCCATCTTTTTTTTTTTTTTTTTAAGTTTTTATTTATTTTGAGAAAGAGAGAGCATAGGGGAGGAACAGAGAGACAGGGAGAGAAAGAGAATTCATAGCAGGCTTTATATGGTCAGTGTGGAGCCTGATGAGGGGCTGGAACTTATGAACCTTGAGATCATATCCTGAGCCAAAGTGGGTCGCTTCACTGACTAAGCCCACTGGGTGCCCCTTCCCTCCTCCTCTTTAAAGGCCAGAAGTGTAATATCTTCAAATCTCCTTTTCTCTGACCCTTGCTTTCATCGTCACGTCTTCTCTGACTCTGACTCTCTAGCCCCTCTTTTATAAGGATTCTTGTGATTATATTGGGCGCACCTGAATAATCCAGGATAATCTCTCCATTTCAAGATCTGTAAATTTAATCACACCTACAAAGTCTCTTTTTCTGTGTAAGGTGACATGGTCATAGTTTCTGGGTTAGCATTTGGGAATCTTTGTGCGTTCATGATTCAGACTACCATACTTACAGAATTTGTACCAGTTTAAATGCCCACCACAGCCTCGCTCACAATGTGCATTCACACTTTTTGAAACTTTATCAGTCTGGTAGGTTAAATAAATGTTAAATTGCCTTTCTCTTATCATGCGTGGGTTGGGGGGAGGGAGCTATCTAAGAGCCATTTCTTCTTTTCTTTTTGAAATGTCCAAATCATTATTTATCTTTCTATCAGGTTTTCAGCTGGGAAATGATTATATATTAGAGTAGATGATACTTTTGAGAAGCAAATTGCAAATTTTTTCTTACCAGTTGGTCATTTGTATTTCAACTTTGCTTATGAAAGCTTCCTGCCATGCCATGCAAAGGCTATTATTTTTACCTAGTTAAATTTATCAAATTTATTTATGGCTTCTAGGTTTTGTGGCATGGTTACAAAGATCTTCTCTACTTCAGGGTAATGAAAGAAGCATAATTTCTTCTTAAATTTAAATGAATGAAAAACAACACAGGCACTACTTGGTCTTTGTTGAAAAAGTAGAAAATAAAGATCAACAAGGGAAAAATAGAAGTCACCTAAAACATACATTCTATTGTTTATTCTCCACAAGAGTGGCCTACAGATTACAGTGTGTTTGCAGGTAGTTGGCTGGGCGGTGGGTGCTGGAGCTGCTTGGCATGAGTTTCTGAGGGCCGTTGAGCTTAATGTGAGCGTCTCTATCCAATACTGCGTTTAGTAACATCAAGTTGGCAGTCTTCTAGTTTTCTATTTTTAGTTTTATTTTTCAAGTTCACTCATTTTTTAGAGAGAGAGAGAGAGAATATGAGCGGGGGCAGGGGTTCAGAGAAAGAGGGAGAGAGAGAGAATCTCAAACAGTCTCCATGCTATCAGTACTTAACCTGACCAGGGTCTCGATCTTATGACCTAGAGATCATGAGACCCATCAAGTTGGTAGTTTTAAACTGATCACATTGAGGGGCGCCTGGGTGGCTCAGTCGGTTAAGCGACCGACTCTTGATTTTGGCTCAGGTCATGGTCTTATGGTGGTGAGATGAAGCCCTGCGTTGGATGCTCATGGCAGAGCCTGCTTGGGATTCTCTCTCTCTCCCTTTCTCTCTCTATCCCTTCCCTGCTCCACTCTCTCTTAAAAAAGCAACACACCAAACTGGTCATGTTGAGAGTATTTAGGCCATGGAAATTGACAATTTCAACTGCCAAAAATCAGGTCTTTCCTCCTGAAGAACAAGTTGTTAAACATTTACCATTATACCACTAGAGACCTTGTCTTAAAAGCTTTAAAAAAAATCCAAGAAATGATTTTGCTTGAAGTTTTTTCTCTCTTTTAATTTGGGAGTAGCTGATGTGAAGGGAGGGCACACAGTTACTACCTAGTCAAAATACTGTATACACATATAGCCAGTGCATAGTGTAGCTTTAGGTTATGGTGCCTCAGTGTGCACACGTGCACGCACACACACAAGCACACACACACACACACATGCACACACACTCTCTCTCTTATTAAAACATGTTGTATATTCAAGCTGGTGACCTGTTTTTTTTTTTTAAATCTTCTTAATGGGATATTATTGCCATCTTTCGATCTCAGTAAACATTTACCCAAATCATTATTTTAATGGCTGCATAGTATGCCACAGAATGACTTACTGCATTTGACCAATCGCTGATTCTGAGACATTTGTGAAACTTCTGTTTGTCTTGGGTGCTAGCTCCAGCTGGTATGATATTAGGCTGCTCAGCTCTCAAGGATGCTGGGATTATCAGGGAGAAAGCTTTCAAGAAGTGCTTTCCAATATGAGGCCTTTACTGTGTTGGCATCACTATTCTAATTGTCCCCAACCAGGCAGGCCTTTTGGGAAATGCTCCGGTTTCCTTTGGTGTAATTGCTCACACTCCTTAGAAACATAAATCCTGGAGATGTTTTCGTGGCAACAGCATCTCAGGAAGAAAGAATGCGGGCATGAGAGATGTGGATTCCAAGAAACAGAAGCCCCACCATGAGACAGACAGGGAAAGTGACAATTAGGCCATAGATAAAAATAAAGAGGATAAATCCCATCAACTCACTGAGAGATTTCAGACAGGCTAGCAGGGATGGAGGACACAGAATGGAGGATAATTAGAGGAGATATTTTTGGGCTAAGACAGAGTGAGAATGGTATTTCCTAGTTGGCACAGGCTTTTAAAAAGTGCAACAGCGTAATTATTTCTCAAGGATAAGAATATCATTAATACTATGTTGGGTGTTTTTGGAGAGCTTAAATGTGAGAAAAGAATGGGTGGACTGGTTTTCGTCAGGGACGAATGGGAATTTTCATAAGTTCCTAAGCAGCTTTGAACAACCACTCTGCAAAGCGTTGGTCTGATTTTGCTATGTCTGAAGTCAGTGGTTACTGAGTCCACTTTTGATGATGGGACACAGGATTGCCACACTCGAGTCAGTTCAGAGTTCTTCTGTGACGTTATTTGAACAACATAATTGCTTTGAGTGGGATTCCCATCCACAAAAGGGAGGTAGGTGCTTTGAATTTTTTCAACAAGTACTAAGAAAGAGTATTACTAATAGTGGAAATTTAATTAGTGCCCACACCAAAGCTTTGAAAATAATCTTTTGGTGTTTCCTTGAGCCTCAGGGCACACAGGTACTACCTAGTCAAAATACTGTATACACTCTGTGGTTTTTGATTTTTAAAACATACTGCTGCCACTGGAAGGCAGTGTTGCCTAGCCACCGTGTTCAGCCAAGCCAATGGGCAGATCTGAGGACTTGGCCTGAATTTGCAAGGAATCCAAATGAGCCCAAAGAAGTGCTTTTATGTCTGCCTCTTTTCTGAATCTGGCCCAGATCCTGGGCTGCCCATAGATGTGCCATCACTGTTGGACGTTTCGTGGCATCAGGTATGCTGGCACTAATTATGTGAGATCTGCCCGTATGTATTAAAGTGATGAGACTTGATTCCCTTCCATCTCCACTTTTCTCAACTGTACAGCAGGACCATAAGCCCTTGCAATCTCACAGCAAATGGTGGAATTTCCCTACAATCAGATAAGAGCAACTTAATCGATGACTTAAACAGGTAAACTTTCAGAAATCTTGCTTGGCCTATTAACTTTCATTAGACCAAATAATTTCATGATTATCCTAGATAATTTTTTTCCTATCGCCTAATTCACCTGGTAAGATTCTAGGCCAACAATGAGTTTTCAAAGGAGATTGGTCCAACAATGAAATAGTCTTTCTGCATTTTTTTCTTCTTATCAGCAAATATTCAGGGAATGTTTTCATTTAGGAGCAATCTTTTCAGGATTTAAGTTAGGGGCTATTCTGTTGACTTTCTAATTGTGGACATCTCCTCATTAGACTATTAATAATGATCCCTTATCTTCGTACAGTGCTTTAAAAATGTAAAGTCTTCGTATTTGCTTTCTCCTTGGATTCTCAGAACAGTCTGATAAACTTGTTAAAGGAGGAATCATGATTTCCATTTTGATGTTTAGGAAATAAATTCAGATTGAGTCATGCTTCCAGAGCCACTTACATACCTCCTGGTTCTCAATTGTGCTTTTGCCTTCCTTATACAGGCTGCCTATAAACAAAGGGCCCTTCATCTTATAGGCCATGATAGTAAGGCTGGAATTGGAGCCTTTTATCCTTGGTGAGTTTGGTCCTATCTTTCCTCCCTTGGTTCATAGAGAAACATACCTCTTTTTGCTTATGTCAATAAATGGTCAGCACAGCATGATTTTTCATGGACTTAGGGTGAATAAGAGCCTCTATACATTAAAAGCCTTTCTGCTTCTTAGGAGGCTTTATTCTAAAGAGTGTTTCTGTAGAAACATTTTTTACTTGAAAGACTATGGATCACTTTTCAAACGCGGAATTGTCTTATCTGAAATACATTCCTACCTGTGCTGAAAGACACAGGTATAATCAATGCCTTGATCATATGGACAATCTTTATCAAAAATGCCTTAGATCCTGAAGAGCCTGAGGGGATCACACACACACACACACACACACACACACACACACACACACACAGAGGAAGAGAGAGAGAATGAGAGAGAGGGAGAAGTGTCTTACTAGCGTCTGAGTCTCCCTCATGGACCAGGCAAAAAGGAAGTTTTCAGCAAACTGCCTCCGAATCCCTCTAATCCTTTCCATGGTTTCAGCATCAGATAATTAACATACTTCTAGATGCAGGCCACTTTAGTTCAATTGATGCCTTTATGTTCTGCAATATCTTAGGTTTAGTGTCATTTTGAAAATTGAAAGCTAGAATGTACAAGGCAGTAAATTAGTTAATGAGGATTCTTTTATTATAGTGGCTATCAAAATGGATTGAAAATTAAATTCGCCTTCCTCACTGCCCTGAAGCAAGATTCATCAATGAGGAATAGTCCTTCAGAGGCTGCTGAGAAAAACCCAGGTCAGATTTACCAGTGGTATTCAGACACAGTCTAGCAGTACCATGAGGCAGGATCCTTGTATTCTTGAATAATTCAGTTTTGTGTAAGTTTTGAGGAGACTAGAGAGGTCACAGTTGGTAGTTTTCCTTTTATGTTAACGTTGTGCATGATAGTGGAGTCTCCCACATTGTGTCCATACCATTTAATTATATATCGCAAGCATATAACTTTTAATTTAAAATATACATTTTTAAAAATTTTTGAACATTTTTCCTGAAATAATTGTAGATTCACATGCAGTCATAAGAAATAGCAGAAAGAGTCAGCGTACATTTAGCCCAGTTTCCCCTGGTGGTAACATTTGGTAAAACCCTAGTGTATGTCATAGTCAGAATATTGACATCAATACGATCCACTGATCTTGTTCAGATTTCTTAAGTTTTACTGTGTAAATGTGTGTGTGTTCCTGTGTGTGTGTGTGTGTGTGTGTGTATACAGCTTAGTTCTGTACGGTTTTCTTACTTATTATAGGTTGACAAATCCCCACCGCAATCAAGACACTGAATAATTCCATTGCCACCAGTATCTCTCTCTTGCTCTTTATTATAGCCATTTCCCTCTCAATTCCCTAGCCCTTGGCAACCATTAATCTGTCCCTCATTTCTAAAATCCTGTCATTTCAAAAATGCTATGTACGTGGCATCATACAGTCTGTAACCTTTTATCAGTGTCATCCCTCCCCCTGCCCCTCAGTGTTATTCCCTGGAGATAAGAATTTCCTTGGAAACTCATCCAAGTTGTTTATATCAGTAGTTCCTTCCTTTTTATTGCCAATCGTATTCCATGGTACTGATGAGCCACAATTTGTTTAACTGTTCACTTGTTGAAGGACATCTATGCCGTTTCCAGTTTTGGATTATTATGAATAAAGCATCTGCGAACATTTGTATACGGATTTTGTGTGAACATTAGTTTTCATATCTCTGGAATAAATGCCCAACACACAAAACATTTTTAAGAGTAACAGGAGTAGAATTTTCCTGCTGCCTTCTAGGAGGTACATTCTTCTAAAAGATGATCCATTTCAGCCTGTACAGTGACTCCAGAACTGTAAACAGGTCTTGTAAACATGTATATTATTTTCATCTTGTCCCAGGCGAATAGAGTTTTTATGTGTGAAAATTGAATTTCAGTTCATTGTATGGCTATTTCATGGGGAGATGGGGTTTAAGTACCTTTGAAAAAAGGATGTATAGGCAGAGTTATCACTTCCTGCTTTCGCTTCCCAGCTCTAAACTCTCCAGTCATATAAGAATCTCTCTTGTTGCCATGTAATCATGTGTTTATACACGAGACTCCCCACCCTGGTGGTCTCTCAATTCCTTGAGAGCTGGGCTCCTGTAATCATCTCAGTAACAAATATTCTCAAGGTAGATATTTAAGGTAGATATTTCTTAAAGAATGCATACCTTTTTTGCATAGGACAGTTTATAAGTCATCACAATATGTTTAAGTTTCATACAGCTAATTTGATAAAAAGAATGTACCTTACTATCTTCCCATTATGCTCTTATGATCTTATACACTGAAGAAAATCCTGATTATGACCATGCTTTGGAGAATATTGGAGAGTGGTTTAATGTTTGTTAAGATAAAAGGAATTTATTAAGGACAAAAGTGATAGAATCCAGTATTTCACATGAGAGAGCAACTAGATTATGAATTCAACTCTTCCCTGGGCAATGTCAAAAAATGACATAATCCAACATTAAACACAGACCTGAATTTTGTAGTGGGATTAGTGCATGTGTGACATTTTAAAACACTCCACATTTTTGACAGTTGGAAGATATTTAGTGTTATTTTAATTCAGGTTTCTACGAGGTATGATTTTAGCAACACTCTTTGGAGACTGAAAGTATAGCCATCATGGTAGAAAAAGTATAAGAAGTCTAGGATATTTTCTTTTAAACTTCATGATGAGTATTGCATTTCTGATATTAACACCATAGCCTTTGTATATTACATTGCTTTGATCTTCACTCAACATGCTAAAGCCCAATGATCCTAGAGCCCAAAGCCCAGATTTATTTATAGAAATAAATTTAATATTAAAATATCTATATCAGAAGAAAAATATTTACACAGATCAATGAAATGTACAAACAATTATTCAATTATTTTAAAACAATAAGTGTGAACTTTTCTCATAACCCTTATGGGGATTACTTTAAAAAATTTTCTTAATGTTTATTTTTCAGAGACAGACACAGAGTGTGAGTGAGGGAGGGTCAGAGAGAGAGGGAGACACTGAATCCAAGGCAGGCTCCAGGCTCTGAGCTGTCAGAATAGAGCCTAACACAGGGCTCTAACTCACAGACTGCAAGATCATGACCTGAGCTGAAGTTGGACATTTAACTGAATAAGCCACCCAGGCACCTCTCCCTGCCTTTTTAAAAATTAAAATATATATATTTTTAATTTGATAGAGAGAGAGTGTGTGTGCATGGGGGAGAGGGGCAGAGGGAGAGAAGAGAGAATCTTAAGCAGGCTCTATGCTCAGCGGAGAGCCCAATGCAGGGCTCAATCCCACGACCCTGGGGTCATGACCTGAACTGAAAGCAAGAGTCGGATGCTCAACTGACTGAGCCACCCAGGCGCCCCTCTCATGGGGATGTCTAAAAGCAACAATAGTTGATAATTGTCTTATGACCTCTCCTTCTGCTACTGCTACTAGGCATACATATTTAATTATAAAGCTGTTAAATGATGGAACAGCTAGAAAAATGAGGTTTTGGGTTGCCTGGCTGGCTCAGTCAGAAGAGGGTATGACTCTTGGTCTCAGGGTTGTGAGTTTGAGCCCCACGTTGGATGTAGGGATTTCTTAAAAAAATAAAAAATAAAAATAAGTTTTTGAATAATATAAACATTTAGTTATCTGAAGTAGTCCATACACATCTACATGATCTGATATGAAATGTTCTTTTCTATTAAATTTGGCAAAGTTTATATCCAGGAGATTATACATCTCCTCCTTGTGTGAAAATTAGAGAAAAATGATAAACTCTGTCATTCTTGACATTTTTCCTATTATATTTTGGAGAGTTTAGTAGTAGGCTAATATGTAATATTGTTTTAGAAGCAGCAGCAATTTATAGTTTGGTTGAAGCAAGTTCTTGTAATAATGACAGGCATGGTTCAGCACTAATCCATGGGGATCTATGCAACATGGCAAACAATACACTTTCCAGGATGTGTTTGAATTATGAATCCAAAGGTGGGCGGTCGCTAAGTTCTGTGCAGAATAGCTTTGGTGTGAGTTGATGGAGCATTTTGTACCTGGGATTCAGAACTTTTATGAAGGCCAATACCCTGAAACTCATTCAAGCAATAAATTCACTTGTCTTTGAGTTTACAAGGCAATAAACAGTGAAGGCCTTTGACCTTAACATTTACTGAATACATTTGCAGCAGTTGTGTTTATTGACAACTATTTATAGGGAAGCGTTGGGTACTGAATTTGTTGAGGGGTAGGGAAGAGCAATTTTGCAGGTCTTTTTTTTTTTAAAAAATAAAACTTATGAGTTTGATTTTTGGCTATTGGATTTTCAGTTTTAGAGTTGAGATCTGATTCTTTCTGAGTACAAATAATGGTCCAGGAATTTCTTTCCTTCTGATAAAACTTAAAGAAGACTCATAGGGGAGAGGACTAATACCAGAGTCAATGCTTTCCCATTCAATTCAATGGGTATCCCACAGTTTGTAACGAGGACAGAAGAAAATGCTAAAGAAATTTTTATTAAAAAATATTTCCCCCCATAGATTCATTGTATGTCATGGAGTAAGTAGCTTCTCTTCTGTATAAAGGAACAGTTGTAGGAAACAATTATACTGCGTCTCCCAAAGATGTTGGGGGGCAATTTACTAATCCCAAGAAATATGATGCGTTCTGAGTTTCATGAGTTAAAACCATGAAAGTCATAGAGGAATCCTTACTACTGAAATAATGACTCAGTGGCTGAAACGGCAGCCTGCAGTTCTTTATTCCTGAGTTGGGAGTGGTTACCACTGTTCCACATTGCAGGTGGGGAATTTGGGCGAAAGGCAATCAAGAGTTTTGCTTCAGTTAGAGGGTGAATCCCTGGTGATAGCTAAATCAGGAAAGATGCTGCAAGCACCTGGGGCTTAGGGCAAGAAGGTCACTTTTATGTGAGGCGGTCCCTTTGAGTTCAGTTTTCACTGCAGATTCTGACCATAGTTACTTCTCACCGTGAGGAAGCATGAGTCTATAATGGCCCAGAAAATCAGGGAGCCCCTTCTGATCATGCTATTTGAATACATTTGAAATAGGGAGAAATCCCTTGCTGATTTTGGTGGGGCTCATGCCTTGGAGAACAAGATGTGCTGATCATTATCTTAACATCTGGTGATGGTGGGAGTACTTGAGGGGGCAGTTAACAGAATCCATCCCTTCTAGATTCCACGGTAACACTGACACCACACTCGCAAAAGAATTCTGCAATAACAGCATTTGGCAGCCTTACAGTTAACTTAAAAAAAAAACAACTTCAGTTCAGAAATTCTTAGCAAGCTTTCTTCTCACTGAAGGAGCAAATGGCAAAGTAAACAAAAGAAGTATGTGTTCTTTCGGTCATGTTGTTAATTTTTATTAGACAGTGTATCTGTGGACCCACTCCATTGAGGTCCAGACTGTATTTTTGTCCACTGGCTTGAATGCGGGCTTGTTTATGTGTCTGTTTTAACAGATTGTGAAAGAAAAGTACTTTTCATCTTCTTGTTTAGGGGAGTGGAGGAGGGTCTATTTGGATTGGTTTTGCTAGGTAACTCAGGTGTTATGGTATCAAGGGTTAACGGTTCTAGTTAGCTCTGTCTATAGAGAAAAAGACATGTTTCGATTGCCCAGGCTACCCTCTGACAAATGTGGTCATATCCTGGGGAGTGGAGGAATGGTGTGAGTGACTCAGGACCATTCATTCATTAAGACCAGAAAGGTGATTCCCAGAGCAGGTGCTACTGTTAGAATTCAGTTGGTGATGTTAAGGACCAATAGCTGGAGTCACTTGTTACTTCATAGAATACAGAGTTTTTCATTATCCTTTTCATAAGGATTCTGTATTTGGTAAGCATTTAATTACACCAACTATATAGTCATACTCAGAATAACATTTCAGTACGAGGCACGTCCCATTCCACGCTAAGTCATGGTGTTGTGCAATAATAGTTGGGCAAGCAAGTAGCTGCTTTCCAAGGTTATCATGTGTAATTCCTTTTTCCAGTTCAAGAACATATCTTGTTTTAAACAACTTTTTGAAAGGCAGCCAAAGAAAAGGTTGGCTCAGATATGCCCTTACCAGCCCTGTTTATGGGATACAGTGTTCCACATCTTGGAGGAAGATGATAAAGCAAAGCTGGCTTTGGGAGGTGTGCAGGAATATGTGTTCATGAATTCAAATTCCACATGTAAGAGTAAAGCCCCAAGGGAAGAATGAGAGGACTGTTGATTACCATCTCCTATTCAGTTACAGTTACCAAAGTAGGAGTGAAGTTCTAATAGTTGTTAGTGAGAAATGTACATTAGTAAGAGCTATCTAACAGAAGACTAAGTGGCATGGCTTTTGATGGATTGAAGTTGGGGTGAGAGCGTGAAAAATGACATGAAGATGATTTGGAGGACTTCTGTTTTCTTTTCTGTTCCCTCTTATCAAACACACAGGCAAGCCATAAAATTTTCTTTGAAAGCCGGTTTTTCAAGGGGGCGGAATTGTTTTTATGATTCAGCCGATCTCCTATTGACTTCAGGGCACTCACCTCGAAACACGGGAAGCTGAGCTCCCTGAAACAACTAGGAACTCCCTGAAACAACTAGAAACTTCCCAGAAAGCGGTGCCCTCAGCCTTGTGTTGGAAACAAACAGAAAACAAATCTGAAGGCTGCGGAAACCTGTTTGTTAAGCAGCGAGGGGAAATGCCCTCTGCCAGACAGTCTAAACACAGGAATGCTGGGCAGGAGATCAGATCCACAATCGGAAGGGGAGAAGAGGCTGATAAGGCTGCAAAGAAAGCAGCGTCAGTCACCGAAATCGGTTTCAGAGGTAAAGTGAGGAGGGCCAGGATGTTTGTGATACAATCACATTGTGCCGCTAAATCCTGGCACACACCGCAGGAGCTGTGACTAAGAGGCACCATTTCAGTAACCCAGCATGTGTAACTCTGGAGCCTACGGAGTTGTGCTGAGGTGTGAAATGAGATACATCTCATTTACTGTGAAGTAGTCTTCCTCGCTCTCCGCAGGGCGCCTCGATTCTCTCGTCAGTGCCAACTCGTTAGAGTTAGTACTAGGGTTATAGATAATCCACATCTTGAACTCAAGAGTTGAGACATGCAAGGCTCATTTCCATGAGTTCATGGTGAGATCTTTTTTTGTGTGAAATGGGGACTTTCTGTGGCCTTACTTACCCTTTCACCAAACCCAGGTGTACTTCAGTTAGCTTCAAGACAAGACATTTTCATGCTTCTCTTTCTCCTTTGGGTTTTTTGGGAATGTAATCTTTCTGGGGAAGAGGGCAACTTTGAGCATTTGCTGTGTATTTCCGAGTTTCTAGGATCTCAGCTTATGGCCCCATAATGACAAGGGGTGAAAACTGGAGAGTCCCCAGTTATGGCTGAACGTTTGGGACTCCCTTTGTCGTTTCTGATTCGCCCATTGAGGGCACAGAAACAAAAAACCACCTGCTGGGGATTCAAGCAAAGCTAAAATGTATCTCAAGGTGTTCCGAAGCTTGTTTTCGGACACTCTAAGCAGTGCTGCTGACAGGGAAGTGTTCAGGTGTCCATATGTGGAAGCTGAACATTGCTGCTGAGTGGGAATTGTCAGTAAGTGGAAATCAGTGGCAGAATACCTCAGCCTTTCTTCTTGCTCAACATTAATCTCGGGACTACGTTTATAGGCTGATTCCAGATGTGCTTGACTCTAAGGCTGAAGTTTCGGAGGTGACAGGTGGTGTGTTTACTTCAGCATAAAGAAGGTCAAATTGTATTATAGATCTCAGGGCAAATGTCTGCCTATCCCACGGGAGTGCCTGATGGATCATTTGGCTGCAATCTGGCCCAGGAGCGGAAGGCGAGAGGGCTCCCCGCTGGGAGGAGTGAAGAGATGTTGTTCTCAAGGGCTCCGATAGAGGTCGCAGCTTGAAAGGGAAGTGCTAAGTAAGGGAAGTGAAATATGAGCTTTTAACTTGGTATCCCCCGGGGTCATTCCTCTCCGTGCCCCACTCTAAGCTGCTGGCTGGCTCTTGGTGGTGGTATTTTGCAGCCATGGTATTTGGTGAGCGCTGTTTTTAGGAACACTTAATTGGTTTGACCTGCTCCACTGCTTCTTACATGAAGGGGAGCATTCCAGGAATAGAGACTGAGACTCCTGCCTCTCAAACGTGAGAAATGTACAGACCTCTTTTAAAGGGACAACATTGTCCTCGTGTGCTCCTGGTGTTAGCTGACATCCTTTTTATTACTGTACTCTAAATATGCGTCAAGTTGGACATATATTCCTAATGCTTACAAAACAAATGCTGTTCAAAAAACCAACATCCATCAAATGGAGTAGATGATGTCATTTTGCTCGATCCAAATCCCTAATTCGTAGTAGAAGCACAGACCTGAGGTCCAGTCCTGTGTTTAATTTGTGTGTTTTTAAGTTCAGTGATGCTGGTTCAGAGATTTTCTGTATATGCAAGTGAAATTGTAGGAAACAGATTAGTCACTCCAGGGCATTGTTTGTGAGTTTACAAAGGTCAGACCTCATATTAATCTAAGAGTTGCTGGAAATGAACTTTTCAAATGCCAATTTGAATGAGGCATCCATTAATTGTGTGAAGGTATCTGCTGCAATGGAAAGTGAGATTAGCGTTGCAATGCATTGAAGGCTGCATCAAATGGGTGTGTGGTTCAAAGATGGTTGGGATTGGGACTAGAGACATTCTTTTTGAGTTTCTTGCTATTTTACCTAGGTGAAACTGCGTAACTGGTGCAGATAATGATATACAGAAGACAGGGGCCACCCAATGCATTAGTGCACATTATAAATGGAATACAGACTGTTACGATAATGGTTCTTTTGAGCACTGTATACCCATATTGCTATGAGCCTTGTGATGACTCAATTTCACCACCGTGTTTTTAAATGTGAACTACTGCGAGATTGTCCCATATGGATCACATACTGTGGAAAGGCAGAAGCAGGCTTGGTCATCCCAGAGAAGGAGTCTCATGTGAGGCACCAGCAAGGTGATTCTGAATTTGCTTATGTTACCTATTTGAGATTATTACCATGTAACTTAAAAAATTAACTTAAAGTTAAAAAGTAACTTAAAGAAACTTAAAGAAAAAAGTAACTTAAACAATTCCAACCAAATGACGGTAGCAGCCCACATGTCAAAGAGGTGACTGGATAGACAAAATGTGGTATATACGTACCATGGAGTACTATTCAGCCTTAAAGAAGAAGGAAATTCTGACACTGTTGCAGTGTGGACAGTCTTTGGAGACATTATGCTTGGCGACATCAGCTAGTGACAAAAAGACAAATATGATTGCGCTACAGGAAGTACATAGAAAGGTCAAATTCATAGAGACACAAAGCAGAAGGATGGCTGCCAGGGGCGGAGGGGGGAAGGGAGGGCGGGGACTGGAGAGTTCTTATTTAATGGGTTTGCAGTTTCAGCTTGGGAAGATAAAAAAGTTTCTAGGAGATGGTTGGCGATGATGGTTACACAACAGTATGCCTGTGCTTAATGCCACTGAACTGTGCACTTAAACGTGAAAGCGGTTAATTTTATGTTACACATATTTTTTCACAATAAGAAACTTGAATGCAGCAAGTTTGGTCAGCCAGGAACACCACAGTCTCTGGTATGTGGTGCCCAATGTGAATGGTGGCACTGGAGCGGGTCTGCTGTCTTCGGTGAAATACGGAGGAGACAGGCTGAGGTGCTAGGCTTTCATGAAGCTAATTTTGTCAACGTAAAAGGTTTTCATTTATTCTAGGCTTATGTTTATGCCACTTCTTCTTTTGAGGAAGGGGTGCTTAAAGATCTTCCTTTTGCGAAGTGAAAGGAGTTAGTGTTTGGTAACGATTGTTATTTTTCACTGCACCTACTTGGCAAAATAAGTTGTTGGGAATACCATGTTTCTACCCCCAATTAAAAGTTTATTTTAAAAGCCGAATAGTAAAATCTGAAAGTCTTAGAACTGCTGCTGTTAAAAACTGGCATGTGGTCCTGTTATCCCTTCCCATTTTGATGGCTATACTTACTCAAGGTGCATTGAACAAGAGAAAAATTATAGCTGAGCATTCCTGAGGCAGATTTCACCATCTCCCTCAGTGACCTTTGCAAAACATAAGAACCTATACAGATGTACGCTGTTGTTAACCCTCTTTCCATATTTATTGAACACCTATGGTAGGCCTGGGGAAACAAAGATGAATAAGGTTTGGTCCCTGCTCTGGAGGAGCCCATGGCCCAGCAGGGGAGGCAGTCACATAACGAACCATAACACAGCCTGATAAATTCTGTCACAAAGAGATGGACAGTGCACTATGGGAGCACAATGGAGGGGGTAGTAAACGGTAACATTATCCCAATGTTTTACAACTTGTATAGTAAGGAAATAGATTGTTTAAGACTTGAAGTCAAACCCTTCTGGCTGAGGCACGGGCCCATTTCCCCTCATGTTGACCCCGGGATAGAAAACAAATCATCCCACCAGGACATGGGCAGCAGTGAATTGTGAATTCAGGGTGAGGATCTATGACGGAAGGCAGGTGTGGGGGACACAGCATTTATCAAGGCTTGAGCATGTCAGAAGGAAGAGTTGGGGGCTCATGAGTTGGGTGGATCAGACAGGAACTGGGGTGGCCCAGACCCCAGAGAACAGAGGGAGGCAGGCAGGCTACAGGTCAAGCCCACACAAGGACCCCAACGGGCAAAGGAACAGGAAGACAGCTGTGGTGCGATATTAAGAGCTGAGTTGATGACTGTACTGAAGAGAATGGGTCCATTGACAGTGCAGTTGACCATTGAACGACACGGGTTTGAGCTACACAGGTCCACTTAAGCAAGGATGTCTCACAGTACAGTACTATAAGTGTTTTCTCTTCCTTACGATTTTCTTAATAACATTTCTTTTCTCTGGCTTACTTTGTTATGACAATACGGTATATTATACATATAACACACCTGTATAAAATACATATAACATACAGTTAATTGACTATTTCTGTTATCAGTAAGGCTTCTGGTCAACAAGAAGCTCTAAGTAGTTAAGTTCTTGGGGAGTCAAAAGCCATACGTGGATTTTTAACTGTGTGGGGAGGTCAGTGCCCCAACCTCCGAGTTGTTCAAGGGTCATCTGTATTTACTGAAAGCTTATTGTGTTCTAGGCGCTGTGCTAACACCTATTCTTTCATTTAACCTTCACAAGGATGCCTGGGATATCAATACCATTGTTTTACAGTTACATTTTACAGATGAGATAACTGAGACCGAGAAAGGTTACTAACTTGCTTCAAATCACACAAGTAGGACATGCTAGAGGCGGGGTCGAGGCTTGACCCCAGGGCTGCAGGGCTGACCCCAAAACTTATCCTCTCTAGTCCAACCTCTCACACCCATGCCGGCACTCACCCACCCTCCAACTGAGTGTCTCCCACTAGATATTCCACCAGTACCTCAACGTGTTCATGTGTGAAAGTGAAATTCCTGCCTCTTCTGTCTGTTCCAGTTAGCATCCTTGTTTCTCTTCTCTCAGGCCTCTCTTAGAGCCTCAGCTTGCTCGTCTTTCTTCCCACTTCCTGCTTGCCGCATCTAGAAGGTTGCCTGGCTTTGTTGGCATCTGACCCACACTTTCCATTCCTTCTGCCATGGCTGCTATCCGGCTGCACGCTGCCTGTCCCCTGCTAATTTGCCCCAGGCTGCTAGTCTCCACCATCTCCAGTTAGCAAGAATGCTCCTGCTAGATTTTTCTGCTTCTTTTTTAAAGTTTATTTATTTATTTTGGGAGAGAGAGAGAGCACACACATGTGTGTTCATGAGCAAGGGAGGGGCAGAGACAGGGAGAGAATCCCAAGAACACTCCCCAGTTAGGAATCCGATGCAGGGCTCGAACTCACAAACCGTGTGAGATCATGACTTAAGCCTAAATCAAGAGTCAGACGCTTAAGTGACTGAGCCAGGTGGTCCAGATAGAGCTTCTCTTAAAGCCCAGCTCTGATTATATCACTCTCTGCTCAAAGGTTAATAGATGAATACTGACAGTG
This sequence comes from Crocuta crocuta, assembly GCF_008692635.1. Taxonomy (NCBI): domain Eukaryota; kingdom Metazoa; phylum Chordata; class Mammalia; order Carnivora; family Hyaenidae; genus Crocuta; species Crocuta crocuta. The sequence continues at coordinate 1,585,769 of NW_027527551.1, read as the reverse complement.
GGTTACTTCCTATGGACTCAAGAGAATGTTCAACCTCCTTCGTTATTTAAGGCCCTTCAACAATTGTCTTCAGGCAAGCTTTCCAGTGTTAAATTGCATGAAATTATTGTCATAGCCATTGTTGTCCCCACATCCTTTTATGCCAAGCCAACTCTTCCCAATGCCTTACCCTTTGCTCCAGTGCATTTTTTTTTTTTTATGTGTTACTGTTGCCTGCATTGTGCTCTCTGTCACCTCTACCAGCTGACATCCTAGCTGTTGCCCCAGGTGCCACTTCTTCCCTGAGACTCCCCTCTCACCCTGTTGGGAGTGACCCATCTGTCCTTGGGATTCTGGTGGCATTTTATACAGTGTAAGGGAGTAGTCCCATGCTGCCTTACCTCCTCCCTTAGACTTTGGCTTCCAGAAGGCAGGGATCTTGGCTTATTCTTATTTCAGTTCTCCTTAGGGGCTAGTCCCGGAACTCAAATATTCACCGAGGGCAGGAATGGGGTTGGAAGAGGTTGGCGGATGAAGAATGAGGGAGCAGAGAGAAAACTGGGTTCTAGGCATATAATCAATACTTCAGATGTCCCCAGAATTTCTGTGAAGAAGTAATTCCAACTTCATCCATGTTTTTGTCTCAGGCTTCTCTTTGCTGCTCTCATGTCGTATTGCCTTTCTCTTTTCCCTTCCCTTCTTCTTCTTCAGGTTGTTTTCTTTTCACTCTCTTTTGCTCTGCCAGAAACTGTTCCACCTTTTAGGATTAAATCAACTCTCTAAAGTCACCTCAGAAATTCATTTATACCTGTTTCAAGGATTTGTGTTTTATATATTCTAAATATATTCTTGTAGCCTCTGTCATTTACATTTTGGGAAATTTGAATTTGTGGTCGTTTGTCCTTGTCCTATATTCCCTAGTTATCTGTTTACTGAGGGCAGCACAACATCAGGGCCCCAACATTAGCACCCTATGTAGGAATGGCATTTTCTGTAGCTGAGCGGTGCTCAGCCTGCTCAACCGTATGTGGCAGCCTGATTGTGGACTCACAAAAATCAAGCGCACGTTTGGCTAACTTCTGATCATTTTGTAAGTCATTATGGGCTCATCTGGATCTTGGGTATCTCCAGATGTATTGAATGAGAAGCCAACTGCATGCTGGTTTCTTCAGTCGCTCACAGAGTTTCAGGAAAGCAGGCTCCTGTTTGGACATCCAGTCCCTGTCTGTTCTGTTACTGCACATGCAGAGACTCCACTGACTATCGACGGGAGAGCTGGGGACCTGAGAAACCATTTGCAGGTGCTAAATTTCACATTTGAGTATTCAGATTGGCACCAAGAGGAGAAAATACTCAGAATCCAGCAGGATTGCCAATTATGAGAAGTTAGTTGTGGTCCATTGTGTCAAAATTATGTGCTTGTGTAAGTCCTGGGTACTATGGGCGATTGGTCCTGCGTAAACACAAAGACAAATAATGCTTTATGTTAGTCTACCACCTGCGCCTGTCAAGTTACCTAATTGCCCCTTCGTAAGCCTACTTCTTGCAGAATAAATGTACCGGGCAGTGTAATGAGATGTTTCCCCTTCAAGTGTTAGGACTGCTTACTCCCACTTGGGATGCCCGGCCCTCTGACTGCCACGGCAACTAGGGACGGAGGCTTCTCTTCAGGGGAGTCATGGTGTGCCGTTTTCTTGGAACTCATTGTGAATTTGAAAGGAAAAATGACCCAGAGGAGGACAAGCAAGAAGAGACAGCCCATTAGCAGCCGAACCATATGACAAAGTAAAAAGCAACTTCAGAGCTGTCAGCACAACAGCTGGGGGAACATGCCAAGAAGCCAGATGCTGCTGCTGAAAGACTATTTTCCACAAAGCCTGGGCCTGTGATGTTCATCTCAGCCCCATGTGTGGCCCTGGGCACGGGGCTTTATTGCTGGATAAAATAACAAAGGCAGGGAGAGGGGGGAATTGCGTGCGTGCTTGGGGGCTGACTTACAAAGTTAGGGCAGACAATAAGAAGTGGAAATCCTGTTCATATAACCTACCAACATTATTGGGAATTAGAACTCTGTGCTTACGTCTCCAGAAGGGGTTTATTTGGAAGGCTAACTAACAAGGGATGTATTAACAAAATTTTTTTTTAATGTTTATTTTTGAGAGAGACAGAGTGTGAATGGGGAAGGGGCAGAGAGAGACAGGGAGACACAGAATCTGAAACAAGCTCCAGGCTCTGAGCTGTCAGCACAGAGCCTTATGCAGGGCTCAAACTCGGGAACAGGGAGATTATGACCTAGGCTGAAGTTGGACGTGCAACTGATGGAGCCACCCAGGTGCCTCAAGTGACATATCTTAATTTGAAGCTGGATCTAAGTTGGTGTCAGCCTAGCTCATTCTGTCAGACTTTCTAGCTTCTTTTTTGTGGGCCCTGAAGTATTCATATTCGTATGTGAAGTCTTCTGCTATTGGTCTTTGTCCCAGATAAGTGGAATTGTTCTTGTTTTACAGATGAATGGACTGAAAAGAATCCTAACCGACTTAAAGGAATGTAAAATGGTTTGCTTAAAGTTACTCCATTTGACGTCTGCAGGAATAGAGCTTCCTGAGTGCTGAAGTCTGGTCTTCAGTGCTCTACCCCCGGACTGCATTCCCCTGCTCTTTCCCGCTACGTGTCCACTCTTCAGGTTTACCTGTTTCTATAACCTGTTCTCTCCTCTTCCCCCTCCACCCTGGACTACAGATCCAGAAAACCAATATATTTCCTTTCAGACTGAAAAGACTACTAGAGGAGTCATTTCTTGATTGCCTGGAAAAACTTTTTTTTTTTTTTTTAAAGATGATTTGTCAGGGTGCCTGGGTAGCTCAGTTGGTTGAGCATCCAATTCTTGATTTCAGCTTAGGTCATGATCTTACAGTTGTGAGATCAACCCCCGCTTTAGGCTCCATGCTGAGTGTGGGGCCTGCTTAAGATTCTGTCTCCCTGCCCCTCTCTGCCCCTTCCTCCAGCTCACACATGTGTGCACTCTCTCTTAAAAAAAAAAAAAAGATGATTTGTGCTGAGAAGAATTTCTGGAAACAAGCTGGATAGATAATTTAAAAAATCTTGGGGTGTAAGGAAATGATTCTTTATGCATCAGGCAAATAGAACAGTTTGAAGATAAATTGTAAAAATCAAGCTTTGTACATTTCCTAAAGTCTTTGGGGGATGAGGGAAATTTCCCATCATATTTCTTGGGTGTCCATTCTTGGTTTATTCACCCCCTCACCCCCCCTGAAAAAGAACAGATATAGAACAAGCATAAAGTATTAGGTCATATAAAACTCAGATACCTTGGAGTTGGTATTGCAGTGTGGTTCTGCCTGGACATATTTTTATGGGGTTGGGTGAAGTTTGAAGATCTTAGGGTTTGCTGGCCAGGCCTTTGAGACCTGGGGGGTGAATTTCAAACAGGCATAAAAAGGAGGTATTTTCCTCATTGTTTTTTTTTTTTCCTCTGCTTCCTGAGCTTTTCTTTTCTTTTTTTCCTTTTTTTTTCTTTAAATGTTTTTATTTATTTCTAGGAGAGAGAGAGAGAGAGAGAGACAGTGTGAGCAGGGGAGGGTCAGAGAGAGAGGGAGTCACAGACTCCGAAACAGGCTCCAGGCTCTGAGCTGGCAGTCAGCACAGAGCCCGACGCGGGGCTCGAACCCACGAACCCCGAGATCATGACCTAAGCGAAAGTCGGACGCTTAACCGACTAAGCCACCCAGGCGCCCCCTTCCTGAGCTTTTCTTCTGTTTTGGAGGAATTAAGAAGTTCTCATTACCTTAGCTTGGGTTTTCTCCAGAAAGCAAAGCTAGAGAGAAGGGCTTGTGTGCAGGTAGCTTATTTCATGAATTATGAAGTATCCCAAAGGAATGAGAGAGAGAGAGAGGTAGGGGGAGGAGGGCAAGACAAGGTGCATCACTGAGCTGGTCACTACCTTGGGCAACGGGGACTCAGTTCCCTGGGAACCGTGTGAGGGGTCATGGATAATGCACCTCAGGATTCCCTGCCTAAGAGATAGAAGAGGGGACCATTTTGTCCTCTGGTTCCCATGTTCCATGGGTCAAGACTTGTCCTGTGGGCTTAACTTCCTCGAACTTCCAGGTTTGTGAAGTGTGAATGACAAGATGTCCCATGCTGTCGTGTCAGAAGAGCCTCCTACACAAAATATGAGAGATTATGGGTGTAGCCGAGGTCAAGTTGCTGCTGGCTGTACCTGTGTGTAGCGGATTGCCACAGCAATGACTTGAGAAGAACTGCAGGGGACCCAGAGGTTTTGGACGATCATGGCTCCATCATGGTGTGGCCCTGGCATGATAGGGTGGCCTTGAGATTTAGGGCAAAGCGCAGTTCTTGGGCAGGTAGCAGGTCCTCTACAATGTTGTGTTGAATTCCATCTGTTTTACTGATTTTTCTCTGAAGTTTTCCTATAGCCTACAGCTATAGGATGCCCTGTTTTTCCCCCATTGGCTTTAGACACAGGATGAAATTAGAACATGACTTGGTGTTCAGTAATCATTTTCTGCATTGCCTGATGAATGAGTCAGGGTCCCAGAAGAAGCCAATGGCATCCCCAAGAGGACAAGCCAAGAAAAGGGTTTAATTATAAATGTTTGGGTACAGTGAAGGGAAACCAGGAATATTGGAAAGTCTTACCATCACTAGCCTGCATGAGGGAAAGGAGGGCACAGTTACTGAGCCCTGAGAAAGGTAGTTGTGGCTGGACTGGAGGGTTGCAGGAGAGGAGCTATCGTCTTCAGGAGAAAGATGTGTCTAATCTGTAGAGACCCAGAAGGGAAGGAGCTGGGGGAATAAATATCCTAATCTCACTCTCCTCTTGCCCTCTGATCTCCTACCGGTGACTTCCATTGGCAGACCTCAACTAGAAGGCAGACGGATGGGAGCCCAAGACGAAGTCCACGTGGGTCAGCCTTCCTGGGCACAGAGCAGAGTGGAGAAGGGCTGGGGATGGATCTGGAGGGGCAAGCGGAAGACATCCAGCTAGGCTGGTGTTCATGTATATTGGCAGTTTATGTTCTGGCTCTGTCTGGTTGGGTATTGGGTGTTATTTACACCCACTTGGAACTGGCTTGCTTTAGTACAAATACGGAGTCTTTAGACCTAAAAAAACGACTGGCTCAGTACAGATCTAACTGAGGAGATATGGCTCAGAGAGTGGCTAGATGGATCACTGTGGGATTTTAATATATTCGGTTACTTGGAAAACATTTTTTAACAATGAGATTAGAGAGACATTTATTTACGAAGTAAAAATGGTGTTGGCCCATGGACAAAGAATAGAAGGGGGAAGATGAGATTAAAAGCAAGTTCATGGTTTGTGGTGAAAGTGGGGGAACTTTTCTCTCTTCTAATTTCCTTTGTTGCTATTTTAGTGCCGTTTTTGCAATAAATGCAAAATAGAGACAAGCCACTAGTCACCTCGATGAGCTTGTTTAGGCTTCTGGACAACCACGCTGGCCATACCAAGCATCTTGGATGAGGAAGGATTTAAACATGAAAATTTCTTGCCTGAGTCTTGGAAACTTAAACTAGAATCCATGTGAGGTTCATTTTAATAGAGCCCTCTAGGTTTTTAAGCATTTTTTCCCATAATTACTTCTGTTTTCTTTATAAGCAGTTTTATGGGGAGTGGAGGGGAGGTATTTTCCTTTACCCCTTCAAGTGGCTTCATGCCCAGTTCCCAGGTCACTGTGGATGCACAGAGCGAGATCCAGTCTCTTACACAACTTGGGATAAGTGGGACATCCAGGTTCTGAGGCCTATCCCTTCTTTTGGGAGTCACAGGGAGAAGCAGTGTGATTATTGGGTGTGGTGAATGGGGGTGCGGGGAGCCAGGGCTTTACAGAGCACTGCGGAGAGGGGTGCCTGGGTGGCTCAGCTGGTTAATTGTCTGATGCTTGATTTCTGCCTAGGTCATGATCTCGTGGTTCAGGAGTTCAATCTCTGNGCTTCTGGCCCATGACCCCAAGAACTGGAGATGGGCAGCTTCAATGCTTCTCTTTCTCATTTTTTTTTTTTTACATTTATGTATTTTTGAGAGACAGAGTAAGACAGAGCATGGGTGGGGGAGAGGCAGAGAGAGAAGGAGACACAGAATCCAAAGCAAGCTCCAGGCTCTGAGCACGGAGTGCAGCACAGAGTCCGACACGGGGCTCAAACCCACAAACCGTGAGACTGTGACCTGAGCCAGAAGTCGGATGCTCAGCTGACTGAGCCACTGAGGCACCCCAATATTTCTCTTTCTAACTACAGCTGCAAACCTGACTCCAGTATCTTTGGATTGTCGTGAAAATTTACCCTGAGAAAAATGTTTTAGTTGCAAGATATTGTTTCTGATCTCACAGACTATGACCAGTTGACAGGTTATCTGAGCTGAACTGGATCAGGGACCTAGCTTCCAGATGTGAACCGGTAGTATGGTTTTCCATTCTCCTCTCATCCCTACCTGCCCAATAAGGATGAAAAAGGAAAAAAAAAACAAAAACCCCAACACATGTGTGTGTGTGTGTGTGCGTGTGTGTGTGTGTGTGTGTGTGTTGAGGAGAAAGATGTAGCTGGCCGGTTCCTGGCATGTATCTGATGGCTTCAGGTTGGAAATGCATCATATAAAGAGAATTTTGTTTTAATGGAATAGAGATGCCTACTATTCTATCTGTGGCAAGATAGTTTCCTGTCTTAGCTCACGTGGACTTAACGGCAGAATTTACTAGCAGCTGATCGTGGCATCCAGATTTGTAGCAAAATTAAAAACTTAAAAAGACGACCTGGTAAGGTTTCCTTGTCTCAGCATGGTTGCTTGGTATTCTTCTTCTAGGCAAGAAACTTATTTTGAGTTGTCTTGAATGTCAACTGCACGTTTGAGATAGAATCTGGTAAGACAAAGGATGGGCCTATCACCCATGAGAAAAGAGTAAAGGGAAATTGAATCAAGAGGCCTGGGCTCAAGACCTAGAGATTTTCATGGGTTCTGGAGACACACTCACAGTCTGTAGACAAGCCCCTTTTGCTTCTGGGCCTGATTTCCTGTAAAACTGGAATTTTGTCTGTGTGCCTGCACTTCAAGGAGAAGAGCATGTGTCACAGTGGAGATCTTACCAGCTTTGGGGCTTGACAACCTGGGTTCCCAGCCCTACCAGGAGGCCCTCCAGCCAATGAAAGGCAAGACAATGGACTCTTCTCTGCTTCCTTTTCTTAATGTACAAAAGAAAATACTAATTGCTCACCCTGTCGGGTTCTTGTGCTTAAATGAAACAACATGTCTAGTTATCTTAAAATGTTCTTACTTAAATTATCTACCTTAAACTAGATCTTTTCATGCCTCACTCTTGTCTGACTTCCTGAGCTCTCAAAAAAAAAAAGTATGGGAGAGAAGTATGGGAGAGAAGGTACTATACCCTAGTCAGAGAGTGTGTGAGGCTGATGATTAGGAAATCTACATGACTCAGCGTCCCGACGGGTGGGAGATGGACAGTGTTAGCCCTGTCCGCAAAATGTCCCATTCCCAGCACAGACAGACAGAGCTCCCAGCTGTTTTTAGGGAGCAACCTAAACCTGCATGTCAGAGGTGGAAGTCCGATTTCCCAGAGGGTTTCAATCCACCTCCAGGCCCGAGTCACTGGACAAGTGATTCTCAGACCCTGCCTGTTCTCAGGCCCCGAGTCTCTGACCGAGAACTCTCTCTGGCTCTGCTCTGTAACTGTAGCCGCGCCGCACACGCGAGACCCAGTGCAAGTGCAAGAACAAGACAGAAACCTTAGGAACTGTTTCAAAGGCAGAGACAAACGTAAAACTAATATAAAAATAATAGCACTCTCTTGACCCCGTATCTTTGAGGTTTGTGGGGCCTCAGAGCTCTCTAATGTATTGTTTCATGGTTTAATCCACTCTGCATTTCTCTGAGTTTAGTGATGCCGGGAAAGCAGGGCACAGGACTCTAGGAACAGAAACAAAGAACAGAAAAACAGGGAGTGCTTGGAACATTAAATTTTTAAAAATATTTTTTGTTTTCTTTTCAGAATGTGTCCCATCATATTCTTGAAAAAGAAATCCATACAGGAAGTTTTTTCAAAGAAATCAGTGTGTGTGTGTGTGTGTGTGTGTGTGTGTGTGTGTGTTTGTATGGTTGATCTCTACAAATTTATATTCATCACTGATAGGTTTTGTTAGTCACATTAGAATAATAAAGAAAATATTAGTAAAGAACAATAGAGGACTTAAATGCTTCCTGCCCTCCCTTTCTCTTTCTTTGAAGACTTCGAAAATAAACTGGCAAGATAAAATTCAGGGATGTTAAAAAAAAAAACCCAAATGAACATGCTTTAACAGTTGATGTTTAACAATTTGGAAATGAGATATTTATTTGTTGTAACTTTAAAATTCAGTTTGTTGTGTTTATCAAGCACCTACTAAGAGCCCAGAAAAAAAGAAGTACATGACTCAGTTTTTTTTTTAATTTTAAAACACGTTTATTTAGTTTTGGGAGAGAAAGAGAGACAGAGAGCAAGTGGAGAAGGGACAGAGAGATAGGGAGACACAGAATCTGAAACGGCTCCAGACTCTGAGCTGTCAGCACAGAACCCGATGCGGAGTTTGAATTCACAAATGTCAGATCATGACCTGAGATGAAGTCAGACACTTAATCGACTGAGCTACCCAGGAGCCCCACAGTTCAGTTCTTATCCCTGAGAAGCTTATAGTCCTGTTAGAGGTAGTTGGAGTCAGGGTTCCTGGACATGCAGGAAATAGGGTTATGGTCGTCCAAAAGTATGTGTTCAAATGTTCAAGAAACTTGGAGGTGGTGGTGGTGGGGGGAAGTGACCACTGAGGGCTGGAAGGCTAGGAACGCCAGAGGAGTTGGAGATGGACCATAGGGGCTTTTCTTTTTCTTACAAAAAGGCCTCAATAAAGCAGTTGTTTGCTTTATGATTTTTTAGTTTATTTTTGAGAGATGGAGAGTGAGAGAACGAGTGGGAGAGGTGCAGAGAGAGAGGGAGACACAGAATCTGAAGCAGGCTCCAGGCTCTGAGCTGTCAGCACAGAGCCTGATGCGGGGCTCAAACCCACGGACTGTGAGATCATGACCTGAGCTGAACACGGCCGCTTAACCGACTGAGCCACTCAGGTGCCCCTGTTTGTGGCCCCTTTTAACCTTGGCACTTATGGAGGCCAAAGAGTGAAGCAAAGGATATATACTACATTTCCTTCATCCTCTGAGCAGAGGATGTAAGCACCTGGACAGCCCTTGTCGCTTTGCTCCAGGGGACAACAGACCTAACTGATTTTCAGTGAGCATGTGGTCAGGCCGGATCCGCCAGAAACAATGACCAGAGCTCAGGCTTCCAAGGCTGGGCTGTTCTAGAAGACCTTAAGCTCTGTGACTCAGAGCTGTTGTTTATTCTCCCTGAATGCCAGAGTGGGGCTTTGGTGCTTCGTGGCCTGAGTTTGGGTGAATGGTAGTAGTTCTGAAGCTACATTTTCAATTTGAGGTCCCTGGGATACTTCCAGTCTTTCTTTTTAAATGTCACCACTCAGGGAGGTCTGTCTGGAATGCCTTACCTAGTGTGGTCACAGCCTCTATTATGCTTCAGCACAGCATCCTGTTTATTTTGCTCAGGCACTAGTCACAAACTAATTATTCTGTTTATTAGTTTCAGTGAGGAGAGTGGTCCCTTCATACTAAGACAGAATTCTGTGTCAGTAGTTATAGACAAAGAAAGGTTAAAGTCCTTTTTTTAAAGTTTATTTATTTATTTATTTTGAGAGAGAGAGAGAGAGAGAGCAAGGGAGGAGAAGAGAGAGAATCCTAAGCAGGCTCTGCACTTGGTTAACGCAGAGACTAATGTGGGGCTCAAACTCACAAACTGTGAGATCATGACCTTGAGCCGAAACCAAGAGTCAGATGCTTAATGGACTGAGCCACCCAGGCGCCCCCAAGGTTAAAGTCTCAATAGGGTTTTAACTCTCCTTTCAAATAGCCTTCTGGAAGTTTATGGATGACCATAAGTCAGCGTCCCTTCCCTTGCTGAGTATCACAAGGTTTTCTCTTTCCCCCTGAGTGTCATGAGCCCAAGGCCTTCCTCCGCGAGGTGCTCAGGCCCCTGTGGAGTAATGTCAATGTGGCCAGACACTGGGAGTGGTGGGCCCGGTCTCTGGGTCATTGGCATTTATGTGTATCCCTGCAGTGCACTTCTGCATTGCCAAAAACGTATCTCAAGTTCTGAGTCTAGGGCAGCTTTCTTTCCCCTCTACGTATACTTGGTACTGAATGTTTGTCTTCTCTCATGTCATACCACAAGAAGAAGGAACATGTATGTTTTGCTCGTTCTTATATCCCCAGGGGGTAGCAGAGTGTCTGACCCATACTAGGTTCCCAGTCAAGGTTGTTCTTTGCTTCTTCCCATCCCCTGGAGCCACCTTTTACTTCTGACATGGCCCCCATCTCCCAGCACCTGTGTAGCCCATCCGGGTCACCCAAACCTGCAGGGTGAAGAGGAGGGAGAGGTAGAACAATCACTTCTGGTTCTTCCACTAATTGGTAACAAGCTGTCTTCTTGGGGGTTTGGGGAAGGGGTGGAAGAATACCAAGAATCCCCAGAAATCACCCCCTCCTCCCCTGTGTCCCACACTCTCCAACTCAACTTTTCGATTCGGCCTGGTGGCTATTTGTTTTTCATCGGCCTCTCCTCTCCTCTTGCAGTCTCTCTGCCCAGCTCCCTATGTGGGCCCTTCTTGTTCTTGGATGCTTGGATCGCTCTTTATCTCCTCGCCATCTGTGTAAGGGGATCCTGCCAAGATGATCAGATGTGAACTCAGCGCCAGAAACATTTTAATTAATTTATGGTGATAAAATGCGAAAAGAAAACCAATGAGGAAAGTCTGGGCCAAAGAAAATTAAACATAAGAGGAAACAAAGAAACTGGAGCCATGTGGCCTTGGAAGGAAGGGCCTGGTTGGCAAAGGAGCCAGCAAACGCTCTCTCTCTTGCCCTCTGCACTTTTTTAATAACGCCCAAGTGGAAAAGCCACAGAAGACCCAGGGACTGGAGGGCGCAAGGGAGAAAACTGAGTAGCTTGCTATTGGGCTTGGCTTCTGGATTAGGTTAACCGAATGTGGGTGTGTAGAAGACAGAGAGCAAGGCTGTAGGATTGCAAACTCCCGTTGTAGTAGGGGTGGTCGGTGTTTTTTAGGTAAGCAGGGAGGGAAATGTCTTAAGCTCCAGCTCTGGAAAAATCTTCCGCAGATGCTTCAGTAAGTCAGTATTTAATGTAAGGATGGCTTCCTTGCAGCCTGACAAACACTACTTGGATAGGGTAATGCCTCTGTTGGGAAAACACTAAAGAACACGGTATTGGCTAGCTTTTTCCCAGCTGAGAAAAAAACAGGTTAGCAATACTGGCTACCAGGTCATTTGACTTATTTGCCAGGTTGATTTGATTTCATTTTTCTTCCTTTTCCCCTCTCTTTAGTGTAAAACACCTACCAAGTGCTGAATAAATTTTGCAGTGACTCTTTCCAACTGAAAATTGAAGACAAGAGAAAGAGGGGAAATACCTGTGAACCAGCACCTAGGAGTTCTATCAAAATAAGAAATTATTTTGTTTCTAATTTATTTGGATATTTTTCTTTTATAGATATGATGGTCTTAATCCAACTAGTGTAATTCAAGGAAAAGGATACACTCTTAAAAGCAACTGGGAGAAGGATATAGCAGTGAAAGGAAAGATGGGGACACATCAGTTGAAGACAAGGAAAGAACTGAGACAAGTTTCTCAGTGATATGAAGGAATCTAGAGTACATATTGCCTATTTTTCCTAACGAAGAGGGAACTATATAAAACTGAGTAAATACATTTATGTTGAACTTAGTAATGGATCGTTTATACAGCTGATTTAATAGAATAATAGAATCTTAGAGCTGTAAAGTGACTTCATACTATGGGTCTGAATCAGAACTACCTAGAGAGGTTTTCCTTTTCTTTTTAAAGTTTATACGAGTGGGCTTCACGCACCAGGGCTTATGGGGTGAGACATTGGCATGTACGTGTGAAAAACCCTGCATGAGATTCTGATATGTAGTCCCATGCATTTATTCATTTATCCAACACTTATTAAGTATCTGCTATAAGCCAGACACTATGGTAGGTGCTGGGAATGCTATGGCCAGGAGAAAAAGACACGGTCCCTGCCCTTATGGAAGAATGATCTGTGGGTAATATACAACCCTTTCATTTTCAGTTAAAGACACTATTACCCTGACAATTTAGGTGACTTCTCCTGGGTCACCCAGTTAGTGGTGGTGAACTGAAATGGAAGGTTAAACCTAGATCTCCAATTTTTTTTACTTCCATGTTCTTTCTGTTAGCTACACTTGCTGATTTTCTGAATATCTTTTATCTAAGCTAATATTAAAATGTTTGTGACTCCAGTTGTATCAGAAAACAGCGAGATTTGGATCTTGGTCGAAATTCTTGCTCTCCTGTGTGTTAGCTTTATGACAGCGGGCAAGTGTATAACCTTTAGCAACCTCTAACCCCCTCACCTATAAAATGGAACTGTACCTACCACACTGAGATGGAGGGAGTAGGCGTGACTATTCTACAAGTCAATACAAATGGGAAAATCTGCCCAGAGCCTACCATTTGGGAGAGCTCAATTATTGGAAGATCTGTCCAGGTCTATGCGGGAGGCCCCCAACCTTACTGGGTATTGCTAGCGGTAGGAGACAGCCTGAGAACTGGCAGGGTGACCAAGCCTCCCTCACCTTCTGGAATGTGCCAAGTCAGTGTTGGGTCCATTGACATCAGGGGAATCCTGCCATCCTAGCTACAGTGGTATGCTTAAGATGCTAGTGGTTGGTCTTTGGGGCTCATGACAAAGCACTCGCGGTCTTTCCATAGAAAAGCAGACATTCAGAGTTGGCAAAAAGAGACTCAGTGGGAGCAGCGAGCCCTGGAGATGAAGGCTGGCGCATAGTGGTAGTGATTTCGGAAGCCCCCATAGAATGGCTTTCTGGTTGTCAGGGCAAACCTGTCAGCCTTGCCCCAGGGCATGTTGTGGTTCCTTCCCAGGCTGCCTGCTGCTGACCAGCTCAGCAATCTGGGCCATATCCTGAGTCTTTTTATTTTTCTTTTATGCTCCACAGAACTTTTTCTATTTATTTAACTGTGTATGAGCATTCAGCCAGTGTTCCACTGATTTGTTCTGTAGGTCATGGCCTGAGTCTTGAGTGAATTTCCCTTACAGGACAGAAGTCACCACCCAAACTTTCCCCAGGTACCAGAACCAGATCATGACACAAAATTAGAAAGGAAGATACCACCTCATGCTGGTCAGAGTGGCTAAAATGGACAAATCAGGAGACTATAGATGTGGGCAAAGATGTGGAGAAGTGGGCACCCTCCTACACTGTTGGTGAGAATGCAAACTGGTGCAGCTACTCTGGAAAACAGTGTGGAGGTTCCTCAAAAAATTAACAGTAGAACTCCCCTATGACCCAGCAATAGCACTGCTAGGAATTCACTCAAGGGATACAGGAGTGCTGATGCATAGGGGCACATGTACCCCAATGTTCACAGCAGCACTCTTCCACAATAGACAAATCATGGAAACTGCCTAAATGTCCATCAACTGACGAATGGATCAAAAAGATGTGGTTTATGTATACAATGGAATACTACATGGCAATGAGAAAGAAATGAAATCTGGCCATTTGTAGCAAGGTGGATGGAACTCGAGGGTGTTATACTAAGTGAAATAAGTCAGGCAGAGAAGGACAGATACCATATGTTTTCATTCATATATGGATCAGGAGAAACTTAACAGAGGACCATGGGGGGAGAAATGGGGGAAAATAGTTAAGGAGAAGAAGGGAGACAAACCATAAGAGACTCTTAAATACTGAGAACAAACTGAGGGCTGATGGGGGTGGGGGAGAGGGGAAGGGGGGTGATGGGCATGGAGGAGGGCACTTGTTGGAATGAGCACTGGGTGTTATATGGAAACCAACTTGACAATAAACTATAAAAGAAAAAAAATAAAATTTGTGCCTCAGTATCTGTACACTGAGTTTCGTGAAAAGGTTATGGAAAAGAAGAATGTGTTACTATCTCTGCACCATTATCATCACAGTTTGCTGCCTGGACTGGAAATCTGCATCGTGATTTTTCTAACCGTAAAATACTAAGGTAATACTCAATGTTTTCTTACGTCTGGCACAGAGTAGGCATTCAAAGATATTTATTGAATAAATGCAGAATGAGTCATAGCTTTTCTGTGGGACAGGTAAGCTATTAAGTAACAGTGCCAGGGGATTAAGTAAGAGCACTTGAGGAAATGTCTATTATCAGAGATTTTCATTATCTAAACCACTGTGTCAGGCATCGAGGAGAGGAATCTCTCACCTCCCGTGCGTCATCTGGCTTAAATTGGCAAGTGCAAATGCATGGTGCTCCTCTGTGGCAGCGGAGAGCAGCCCACGCTTAGGGTGGCCTCCCTGTCAGGAGCTCTGCCTCTGTTCCACAGCACCCGGAGCCCTTCATTAGGCCCAGTTCAGCTGGATCTTTGATGTCATATAATGCTACCCGATCATTTTCTCTCAGTCTTTGATGAGTAAAATGTGAGTGGGAGATATTTGACCTTGGGGCCTAGCTTATGGCAAGGCAGGAAATGCCTCATCTCATTGGGGTACAAGAAAGGAAATTGAAAGGTCCCAATAACTGGTACACACGGACTGAATCTCAGGTCTGCCAAACACCTTCCCAGGAGTGTGATGGGGCATGAACACAGATTTGCAAAGGACACATTGGAGGTAGCAGCCACCCAGGTCACCCTAACCCCAGCCCAGGTAGAATCTTTTTCATCCAGTGCACCCTCAAGTCAAACTTTTTAGGAAGCCAAAGGTGTCAAGTTTTGAGAACTGGTTAAAGCCACAGGAAAGGCTTGTTGAAGTCATTTTCCACTAGAAGATTGTGGGTGGTAAACATACAAATATGCATTCACACACATAGACCCAGTCATGTCCATAAAGCCTGGGTTTTGTTTCCTTTTCAAAAGCTCAAAAAATATACTCTGCAACTTAAATCCAACAAATAGCACAATATCAAGAAATGTATGCCTTTTGAAACTGGGTTCCCAAAGATATCATTCCTTTGTCTTTAAAGATAGCTGCTCTTCTCTTGGCTCTGGTGGGACAGACCAGGAAGTCTCAGTTTTCAGAGTGCGACCCCAGAACTGGGTTCTTTCCACCATGTGGAATGGTGGTGAGCTAACATTCTACTAGACGTCTTTCAGAGATTTGCTTCTTTCTTCTTTTTTATTAAATTTTTTTTAATATTTATTTTTGAGAGAGAGAGAGAGCAAGTAAGGGAGGGAGGGCAGAGAGAGGGAGACACAGAATCAGAAGCAGGCTCCAGGCTCTGAGCTGTCAGTACCGAGCCTGACATGGGGCTTAAACTCACAAACTGCAAGATCATGACCTGAGTCGAGGTCAGATGCTTAACTGACTGAGCCACCCAGGTGCCCCAGAGATTTGCTTCTTTCTAATGATAAAGTTGCTTAACCAGCTTGTGTAACATGAGTATCCTTGAATTGCCAAATGTCAAATAATGGTGACATTTGCACAGAGATGAAGTCAAAGGTGAAGCCTGTCTTCCAAGGGTGGTCTGGTTCATGGGGTTTGTTGGAGTCCATCAAAGGGGACTAGACACCCAAACTCTCAGGTGTCTCTTAGTCCCAGACATTATCCTTGGGGAAAAACCATCAGTAGGGTAACTATGGTGGCCTCATCCTCTGCCAAGAGCTGGGGCAACCAAATAATAGAAGAGGGGGGATGCAGCAGTTGGGGAGAAGAGTGAAGAGAGCTGGGAAGTATAGGCTTTGGAAATACCAGAATATACCAAAAGACTCAGGGAGTTGAAAGATAAACCAACAAACATACAGTTAGTGTTAAGCCCTGGGTTTACTACCAATAACCCTTCTCTTTGTGCTTCTAACACTGCCACCCCTAGATCCATTTTAGGGGTGACAAAAAGGCTTCCCCTTTATTCATTTGAGAGAGAGAACAAGAGAGCAATATTGACTGATTATAAAGATCCCTTCAGTTCTGGTCATGTGAACGTGGTAAGGTCTGTGGTCATGTGTCCCCCTTGGGCCTTTGTTTTTTTCTCTGCTGTAGGGCAAGGATATTGGACTTTCTGATCTCGAAGGTCCTGTTAGTATGAATGTTCTATGTTCCATAGTATCTTCCAAACAGCTTTCTAGGGAGGGGCTACCACCAGAGGCTTCAGTTAAAATCCAAATGTGTTTCCTGTGAAGGATAACGTTGTAAGCCTCATTAACATGAATACCTCAGGTCAAATGCACTTGCCAAATATACTTGATACTGGGATTCAGGACACAGGCTTGGTTCATTTATATTGGAAGAGAAGGAGGAACATTCTGGAGAAAGGAGAGCTGACCAGAGAGCCCAGTATTGAGTTCTATGGAGGGTGTTCTGCCCACTATCTTACATGTAAGGTTACTTGAGGCAATTGGCAAGATTCAATTTCAAAAAAGAGGTAGGATTTCTTTACCCTCATAACTGGCATCTGGAATCTGGAACCCTTCAGGATAACAGAAGGCAGCTAGACTTTGAAATGGCTCTCAATGATGCTTACCTCCTGGTATCCACATTCTTGGGTAATCTTTTCTCATTGGGTTTGGGCTACACCTAGAATCTTATACCTAATTCATGCAAGGGTGGGGAGGGTCTATAACTTATTTGTTATCCATACATGCATACTGAATAATTCTAATTTCACCAATGAAAACCCGTTTCTATCTATCATGATCCTAGTAAACAGACCACTACTTTTCTTTAAAAATTGAGTATGTTAAACTTGTGAGCCTTGAGTTGAATAAGAGGCATTTGTAGTATATGCCTCTGGAATATGGGTTTCATAGCCAACTACCGCAGGTCTGTGCATTCTTGAGTAGAATGCTTTCTTATTTTTTTAAAAATATTTTTTTTAACATTTATTCACTTTTGAGAGACAGAGTGTGAGTGGGGGAGGGGCAGAAAGAGGGAGAGACACAGAATCCAAAGCAGGATCCAGGCTCTGAGCTCTCATCACAGAGCCTGATGCAGGTCTTGAACTCATGGACCGTGAGATCATGACCTGAGCTGAAGTCGGACCCTTAACTGACTGAGCCACCCAGTTGCCCCTTGAGTAAAATGTTTTCTTGAGCCTGGGTAGCTCAAGCCCCAGACTTAGAGCTTCAACCAAGTCATACGCAGTGTCCCTCTGCACATGCTGAAGTGTCTAAAAGCAAATTATAGACCTGTGGTAAATAAGGGTAGGTTTGCAGAAGGGTTTTAATTTCTTGTTCATGTTGATGATCAAACCCTTAGTCTCCTATTTTCCTTTACATGTATTTATTTCTTGTTCTCTCATTCTTCATCTAGTGGCCTGGAGTGTTTCTGACACCTGATGGCAATAAAAGAGATGGTTCTCTGGCCAAGGATTTCAGTTTCTTTCAACTCCAAGCAGGGTTCAGACAAAGAGGTGAGGAGTGGTGGGAGGGGTTGAGGTGGTGGACTTGCTCTAAGCGCTTTTGGATCATCCAGGACTCTGGGTCCATGGCTGTGAGAGGCTGTGCAGGTGTAGCAGTCATGGCTCCAGACTTGATGGGTGTCCCAAGGCTCCATCTGTGCTGGGCATCTGGCCATCAGGCCTCCCTTTTTGTGGAGATACATTTGGACTGGGCTGCCTGGCATCTCAGGAATGACCAGGCATTCTGAGCCTGGGCTTCCCAGGCTCAAGATCTCATCAATGTTTTAAAAGCATATAGCTCATGGGGTGCCTGGGTGGCTCAGTCTGTTGAGTGTCCGACTCTTGATTTTGGCTTAGGTCTTGATCTCACAGTTTGTGGGTTTGAGCCATGTGTCAGGCTCTGTGCTGACTGTGGAACCTGCTTGGGATCCTCTCTCTCTGCCCTCTCCCCTGCTTTCATGTGTGCTCTCTCAAATAAATAAACTTTAAAAAAATAAAAACATAGAGCTCACAAACAAGTAGAGCATTGGTACCTACATTCTAAGCACTGTTCTTTTAGGTGCTTTGTCCAACACCTTTTGAGATGCATCAGCCCATTTTATATTAAAGATCTGCAGGCTTCCAGGTTTCTGAGAGCAGTTGGGTGACCCAAGGCAGCAAGCCTCCTTACTGGATGGAGTTTTGGGACTCAAGACCCCAGGGAAGGTGTATCCTCCCCTTACAAAATATTCCTAAATTAGTAAGTAATGAAAATGAAACAGATTAGATAAAGTTTTGCAAAATAAAAAAAGAATTGACTATAAATCTACTTCCTGCTTTCATAATACAGTAAAACCTTGGTTTGAGAGTATAATTTGTTCCAAAAACAAGTTTGTAATCCAAAGTACTTGTATATCAAAGCGAATTTCAAGAACCATTGGCTCAGTTGTGATCTGGTAACATTTGGTATCATGTACTACGCATACCACAGTACAGTTGCTCGTTTATCAAGTTAAAATTCATTAGAAATGTTTGCTCATCTTACAGAACACTTGCAGAACAAGCAACTTGCAATCCAAGGTTTTACTGTAGTTTCTTTTTCCTTCTTGGGAGGAAGCAACTGGTAGTAGGCAATGGTTTAAACCTGGCTCCTCTGAGCTATTCATCCATGCTATCTCCATGGGCTTCAGCCATTCATTAGTATTGTGCCTTTGCTTAGGGTTACTCATTCCCTTTCCTCAGCAGATCAGAGTTTTAACAGTAATCCCAAGTCAATTGGGGAATTGACTTTCAGCACATGCATGCACAGGCTTGGTGGACGTGGGTGACATAGGTGCAGAGCAGCGGTTCATGTACACATGAGAGAGTGCCAACCTCATTAAATATGATCTCCATTGAGTGGAAACAGTGAAGCCCTCTGGGGAGCCCCCCAGCCTTTGGTCTGTAGGCTGGTCGGCATCGCTTGGATTGTGCCCATAGAAACACGTTCTCCTACTGGCTCCTCTCCTCTGGGCTGAGTTTGCGCTGACCAAGCTCCAGTTGTGTTTTGCTTTCTGGCCCGCCTCGGTGGGTGAGAAGGGCGCAGGTTTCTTTTGGGTGGGGAGGAACATTCCTTTCTTCCTGTGGGGAAGGTGGTATTTATGTTTCTCAGAAAAGAGGTTCCTGGAGAATAACAGATTGCTATATGCTTTGGCTGTTTGGGATAAAAAGAGAACAATTTAAGCAATCTATTTCTCCTCTGAAGTGCTGTCAGAAGGGTCAAGAGGGAGTACAACCTAGGAGAGCCCTTCTTCAGATTTAGTGTGTGAAGAAAGCAGCGGTGCTGAACTCTGCTTACAATCACCTTAGAGCTTTTTTTAAAAAAAAAAAAACAAAAAACACTGATGTGGAGTTCTATACCAGACTGATTAAGTCCAACTCTCTGGAAAGTGAAGCCTGAGTCTTGGTATTTTTTAAGGGCTCCCCAGGTGATTTTCATGTGTGGCCAAGGTTGAGAGCCACCGCAGTAAGGTATTGTATAGCTTATGTTAAGAGTGTGAGGGAGACAGAATCGTGATTCCCTGACATTAACAGAAATAAAATAAAATGCCTCTGTGTCAGGCATTGTGCTGGGCACTTGCCTTATTGTATCCCATAATCTCCACAGCAACTGCAAGGTAGCTGATGTGTTGGTCTCTCCATCTTACCCAAGGGGAACTGAGGCTTAGAAAGATGAGCTGATTTATAAAGGGTAGAGCGAGAATTTGAGGTAAGATCTAAGGGATTCCAAAGCCATTAACCATGTTTTCCTGCAAAGGACCTACCTAGGGGCCATAGGCTTTGAGAACTGGGGTGGGGGGAGGGATGGTGTGTTTGCAGTGATGGTAATGGGCCAGTCAATAAAGACAGGCAATTTCAGGATAGTTTAAGGGTGAATTCCAAGTGTTCATCTGCTGTGCAGCTTTCATTGGCCCTTCCCACATTTCCTGCTGCTGTTATTTTCCTTTTCCCCTCCCATTCATTCCTGCTTCTTCTGGCTTTCCAGAAGGTAGGCTGGGCCAGAATATAGTACATGTCAAAAACAGAATTCATTGTCTTTCTGTCCAGAAAGCTGTGCTCTGCAGAGGTGTACCTCCATCTCACCAAGCCCTCTAGCCTGAAAACCGAGACTGGTCCTCAATCCTCTCTGCATCCTTATTTCCCCCCCCCATGTTGATGACAGAGCGTGGTCTGGAGCCAGCTCCTAACCATGTGGCATCCTCCTCCTCTCTGCTCCCTATTGCCATTGGACCGACCATTGCATGATCCTTCTCTTTTTCTTCCTCCATCATTTGATAATGTCACCATAGTAGGAAAATACTACTTATTTAAAAACAGGAATAAGACACAGTGCAAACTTCTCTGAGTGTGACTTTTCATACAGCTTTGACTTTTGAAAGCATTTTCTGCAAATTCAAGCAATGAAATAAACTCAGCAATGATGGAAGGTAAGAAAGCATCCTGAAACTTGAGGAAAACAAAAGAAAAATGAGCCCAGCTATGTTTCATATGAATAACATTACCATAATGAAGGGGGAAAATAACTGAATAAAGTGATTTATGAACATAGTATGACTATATACACATGGTCTTGGACAGGCTTTGGAGATGGGGAGAAGAACAAAAAATCCTGGACTCTTTCTTGTAGGTTTCCTTTTGGAAGAAGTCTTTCTGAAGCTCTTTTAGATGTTTTATAGGATTGAATGTAGAGTAAAGTACTTCATGTTGACAGGAGCAAGGGCTGTCACTGTGGACTAAGAGGTACAGAGTAGAATTGAGAAGTCAAGAAAGAACCCCATGGGAATGGATTGGAATTAGAGGCATTGGTGTGGATTTAGGTGTGTGTGTGTGTGTGTGTGTGTGTGCGTGCGCGCGCACACGCGCACGCATGTATGTTGTGTATGGTACATTTCCCAGCTTTGTCCACTAAAAAGGCCAAGAGGCAATGATACCTCAGTAGCAATGAGCACAGTTAGTGCTCAGATCTTGTTGTCTAATGATGTTCCCCTATGAAAGGAACTAGGGCTCCTTGGAGAAATGGATGATTCCAGAGCCAAAGCAGAGCAGGTAAAAGATAAACCTGGAATATCTTGTTGTGTTAGAAAGTTGAGAAAGTGTGAACAAAGAAACCAACAACAAACAGCCAATGGGATATATAACTAGGGCACAGGAGCCAGTCTGAAGGGATTCCCAGTGGTCAAATCAGAGATAATTTAAACATTAAAAGTAAAGACAATAATGAACTGTAAGATGCTAAAGAAAAAGGAATATTTAAGTCCATACTGATCATACAGAGATGAATAAAGAAATGACTGGAGGAGATGGGAGGGCTCTTGCTTATAACGGAGTGCCAAGTACCTATGGAAAAATGTGGAAGGGTGCTAATGTTGGAAAGTCAGCATTTTGCACCCATCATAGTAGAATTGCTTCGGGCAAAAATCATTAATAGATGCTCAATCTAAGAGAGAAACTTTGATTAGAAACAGGGTATTTATGTGATCTTAAAGTGTCTCCCCTCAAATCGCCTATTGATAGCAAAGTGAAAAATAATAACTATACATAGAGTGGAGAAATTGAACACGCTTTGACTGGAGATCAAAATTAATATCACAAATGAGGGACAGAGTGATGCTGTGTCCCTGAAGGACACAGTGACACTCATGTATCACCTCTCCTGGGAATACATTTGAATCAAATTAATAGGGAACATCAGACAACTCAAAACGAGGAACATTTTTTTAAATGAAAAGTGGCAAGGAGATTATTACTGAAAAATGTCAATGTTATGAAAGACAAAGAAAGGCCGAGGAAAGGGTCCACATTAAAGGTGATTAGAGAGACATTATGACTGAATACAACGTGTGGTCTGAGGCTGGGTCCTGTAAGGAGGCAGGGATGTGCCAAATGACAGTTGGGGGAGAATTGACAACATTGGAATTAGGATGGAAAGGTGAGGTTTTACATAAATGTCCAATTTACTGGAACTGATAATTATACTGTGGTTATAGGAAAGAATATTTCTACTTAGGAAGTATATACATTAAGATGTTCAGGGGCAAATAGCCATGATGTATGTACTTTATTCTCAAATGGGTCAGAAAAACAAGTATACCCAAACACACACACACACACACACACACACACACACACACACACAAACACACACGCCCTGTTAGTACAGGGCAAAGTAATTAACAATAGGTATAGGTGAATCTGAGTAAAAGTATATACGGGTGTGCTTTATACTATGTGTGCAAGTCTAAGTTTGGAATTATTTCAGAGAAAGAATCACTTAAGAACAAGCAATATGAACCCTCTCAAATGTACTATGTGCCAAATTTTAACACTCAGGATGCCACCAGTTCACAAACTTGTGTGCTGATCAAATGTAACACACTTTATTTTTAATACAAGGAGTATGCACTAACAACATAAGAAGTTTATTTGTTTTTTAAAAAATGTTTATTTATTTTGAGAGAGAGAGAGAGAGCGAGCAAGCACATGTGCGTGAACAGGGGAGGAGCAGAGAAAGGAGAGAATCTGAAGCAGGCTCCGCGTTCAGTGCAGAACTCAACACAGTGCTCCATCTCATGACCCTGGAATCATGACCTGAGCCGAAATCAAAAGTTAGACCCTCAACCGACTGAGCCACTGAGGTGCCCCAAGAAGTTTATTATGGAAATCGAGATCGTACTGAACATTTCATAGTAAATGGTTCCCCCTACTAAAAACCGGTTGAAAACTGCTGGTTGATAGAATCAAATCCGAATTCCTTAGAAGGTGTCCACAGACCTCATGACTCATCCCAGATTTCCTCTGCCAGAATCCCCCACCCTCGCTTGTGTCTCTCAGCTTCTCGTACCTTCCTTCCAGCCACTCACCCCTTCCCTTCGCCCCTCTTTCCATTGTATTCCTGTGGCTCTTTGTACATGCACCCCCCCCCACTCGACACTTCTAAATCTGGTGAGCATGTTCTCAACTGTAAAGGCATCTTTTCTGTAAAGCCTCCTCTGAGGGCCCAACTCCAGCCCAGGTGGAGGGGATCACCCCCACCTTTGAGCCATCTTTATATCTTATGTGTGTCTGTACTATAGCAACTACAGCATATGTTATAATTATTTAGTTCAGTTCCTTCTCTGTTTCTTCTGAAATATTCTTTGAAATCAGGCACTAGGTACAATTCAGCTTTTGTAGGTGCATCTAGAAGGGTATGCAGTATAGTGTAGACAGCAATATATGGAGACAGAGTCACACCTGCTCGCACCTGCTCTGCCAGGCTCAGGAGAGCCTTCTGTGCACATCTCTTCCCTACTCCTTGGGGTGGAGTGACCTCAGGGTGGCAGCTTGAAGCTGGACAGGGTGGGAGCATTCACACCAGGGAAATTTGCATCACTTCCTGGAACCACTGGAAAAGACGGTTTTTTGTTGTTGTTTTTGTTGTTGTTTTTCCTTTCTGGAAAGTGGTCCAGTGGTCCAAGTGGTCAAGATGTGGATCTGAAGGTGCCAGGGTTGTGTTTTCTGGAAAAAAGTCTGAGAGGATGATGCTGGCACATAGAGAGAAGCACGCGAGTGCTTGAGCATTTCATTCCTCTGTCCATAGGGCTAGATACATACTTGCCCTGCCCTTCAGTCAGGTTAGCCAGTAAGTTCCCAACTCAACTTTCTGGTTGGAGTTGAGCTAGATCAGGTTACATTTCCATCGCTTGTACCCAGCAGACACCAACTGCATCCTTAATTGTTTTTTTTTTTTTAATTTTTCTAATGTTTGTTTGTTTTGAGAGAGACAGAAAGAGAGAGAGAGAGAGAGAGAGAGAGCGAGTGCACCCGTAGGGGAGGCTGCAAAGAGAGGGACACAGAATCTGAAGCAGGATCCAGGCTCTGAGCTGTCAGCACAGAGCCTGACACGGGGCCTGAACTCATGAACTGTGAGATCATGTCCTGAGCCGAAGTCAGATGCTTAACCAACTGAGCCACCCAGGCGCCACCATCCTAATTGTTTTCAGGACTTTGAGAGCAGAGACGTCACACGTATTTCACATGGCACCAATGCTGTCCTGGGCACACAGATGGTGCTCAGTAAATCCATCAGATCCACTGTGCGGAACATCCACAGTGGCCTGGGCACGTGGTCTGGCTGACTGAATCTGCTTATATTTGTTGTCCCCTGGAATCCATCAATCGGTGTGTCATAATACTTAAATTGCATTTGTTTGATATTGCAACAACCAGCCCTTTATATCCTACTGACAGTACAGAGAACATATTTTCTGAACCCCAAATCCAGAGGCATGAATAGATGGGAAGCAGTTTGGAAGACAGGATTTAGGAGCTGAAATTGTGACATCTCTGGGATATTTTGCTTGCTTATGGGGATAATTAACTCAGGGAAAGCCACGTGTCTTATATGTTTCTTTGAAAACTTGTTTTAAGAATATGTTTAGGAATTTCACAACACCATTGGGTTAGATGCTCCCCCAACAGGGCTGGAAGCCAGAGGCACCCACAGGTGAGGTCTCTGAGCCAGATACCCATCAAAATTTTGTCTCTTAACATCTCTTCCATAAAAAAACAGCATCGTTTAGCTCCAAAGTTCTATTTTAGATTTGGTTGCTCAATTATGTTAAACCTTAAAATAGAAGTGTACCAAGCAGACACCTCATTTTTCAGTATAGAATTAAGTTCTGCCTGATAACGGATGGATACTTTCCACATTAATGTAAAATGTGAGTATGCATTGTGAGATAGTGTAATGCACTCCAGGAACAGACTGTGATATATTTAGATACTGATTAGAAGTAAAACTGATACATCATTCCTTATAATGTACATGAATAGTACCAGTGCATAACAGTGTCTCTTGGGACTGAGGTCATTTATTTTTCCTCCTGGATATATTGTTTATATCATGTTCTCTCCCTCATGTTATATATTAAATTGTTTAATGTAAGCCATAAGAGAGCAAATGTCACTAAAGGTCTTCCCCCACACCCCCTTAAAATCTGAAGAATCAAATCTTCTAAAGCAGGTGATCTGTCAGTTTTCATTCCTGAATGTCATTGGTACGTACAGCTTTTCTTATCAGTTCATTTCACATTCCCAAATCAAATGACCATTAATCTACAACATCTGAGCAGAAAGACCGGGGCTTCCTGACTTTTATGCAGGCTACTTTCTGGGTTCCAAACGTGCATCCACGGGAATGAAAGCTTCTTTGAAGTTACTAAGAAAATTATTATTAGAAAGTTTCCTAAGAGGTGAAGACAATTTAAAGTCAAATTGATAATAACTACTATGATTATTTTCGGAAAAGTGTGTGTGTGAATAGTATAAGTAAAGTAACTACATGTCTTGGAAAATCAGATAGTCAAAAATAAAACTGCTCTGCTCTGTTATCAGAAGCACCTCTTCAATCTAGAATTACAGCAATTATAATCACCATTGTTGAGGCTTATGGTGTCTGGCAGTGTAAAAGAACTTTCATATACATCATCTTACTTAATCTGCACCCACATAAATTCATGGTGAGGTAGTTATGATTATTTTACATCCAGTCCGTCAGCAAATCTCGTTGTCTCTGCCTTCAAAGTATCTTCTGCATCTGTTTCCTAACACCTCTCCTGTGACTGCCTGGTCTAAGCTGTTCTCATCTCTTGCCTGGATTACTGTAAAAGCTTCTTAATTGGTCTCTCTGCTTCCCTCTGGTCTCTGTGGTATTAGTTAGTGCCGTTCACCCAATATCCCATCTTGCAGGCACATGGTAGGGTTGTACTTTTCCACTACCTTTGAAGTTAGATATGGTCCAACGATCTGCTTGAGCCAATGAAATGTGAGTGGAAGTGATGCATGTCACTTCCAGGTTGATGTTTCAGAGCCCATGCATGAGTCACCACGCTCCCCTTTCCCTCTGTCAAGGTGATCTGCCATGATTCAAATGGAGGCTGCTCCATCCCAGCTCCCAGAACGAGGAGAGGTAGAGCAGACTCCAGCTAATTTGCAATGGATCTGAAGGACGAGTGAGAAGTAACCTTTGCTTTTATAAACCACTAAAATTCTGTGGCTGTTACCTTCTCATTTTATAGATTTAGAGAAACTGAGGCCAAGGGACTTGATTCTTGTGGTAATGAGTATGTTGACTTGCAACAATGAAAGATGACATAGCCTGCTCTGATCGATTCACCCCTACCCCCCTAGTCTATGCTGCCCTGAAGTTCTAATGGCCCCTCTTCAACATAGAATGAGACCCACATTGCTCACTTTCAGGCCCTTTTTGTTTAGGCAACCTCCTTGACCTCATTTCTTACCTCTATCCTCCTCATTCCATTTCCTTAACCCACACTTGCCTCCTCAATGTCACTTGACTATTCCTCAAATTCGTGCCTCGGGGCCTTTGCACCTACACTTTGATTCTGCCTGCATGGCTTTTGCTCAGATTTTATGAAGGTCTGTCCTCATTTTCTTTTGTCCTCTGTTGAAATGTTCCCTCCTCTGAGAGGCCTTCCCTGACCACCTGATCTAAAATAGCAGTTTATTACTCTAACCCATCCCGCTTTATTTTTCATCATACTGTGTTTTAATTTACTACTACCTGACACTGCAGTTTCTATTTCTTTGTCTCTTGGCTGTGTTCCTCCTGAGGCCTGGGATTTTTGCCTATTTCACCTGCTGCTTGAGCTTATTATATAAGCTTACTATATATTCCTGGTCCACTCTAGGCACGCAGTAAATATTTATTGACTAACTATGAGCCCATTTATATATAAGGAAACAGAGGCTCAGAGAAGTGAAGTAGCTTGGTNCTGATCTAAAATAGCAGTTTATTACTCTAACCCATCCCGCTTTATTTTTCATCATACTGTGTTTTAATTTACTACTACCTGACACTGCAGTTTCTATTTCTTTGTCTCTTGGCTGTGTTCCTCCTGAGGCCTGGGATTTTTGCCTATTTCACCTGCTGCTTGAGCTTATTATATAAGCTTACTATATATTCCTGGTCCACTCTAGGCACGCAGTAAATATTTATTGACTAACTATGAGCCCATTTATATATAAGGAAACAGGCTCAGAGAAGTGAAGTAGCTTGGCCAAAGTCACATAAATAGTTAGTAAGGGAGTTGTGATCAAGCCTTGGTCTCTGACTTCGATATGCTCAAGAGATGGTCTCTTCTCCACATAGCGCCCTGTAAATTCCATCAGCACATGTGAGCCCTGGGCCTCCGGATCATACCAGCCACACCCTTTCTCTGGTTTTCATCGGCGAGACTTGAGGTTAGCATGAGTGGTTCTGAAAAGTTTCACACTCTGTTGTGGTTCATTTGTCATGTGGGTCGTAATCTGTTTTCTAACTGTATCTCGGCACCATTCTCTCGCTATGCTAATGGAGACTTGTCATACAATAAATAAAAACTCATGGGTGATCTCAGAGTCACCACTTGCCTTTAAAATGAATGGTTTCTGCACTTAACCTTGAAAATACAAGTGCCTTCTGTTGTCGGACCTCACTTTGAACACAAAAGGGCTGTAATATTTTGAAGAGCCCCCTGTCTCTGAGGCTGGCAGGAGCCCATGGGTTGGGTTGGGCTGGCCTGGAGTGATGGGCTCAGTTCTTGGAGGAGAGGGGTACCACCTGCATCATGCTCAGCCTCAAACCACCCCGCCCTGGAGCTGGGCTTGCTGGTTCACAAAACAGACACAGGGAGTGGAGATACCAATGAGGCAGCACTGAATGCAGATAGGTCGGTAAATGTAAGATGCACCCAGATGATCAGCTAATATCTCACTGAGGTTTTTATAGGGTCACAGACTATTGGAAGGAGAACTGGAATAGAGACAGCTTGGAGTTCATCAGACCAATATTCTCAGAGCGTGGTCCATGGACCGTCTGCTTTAGGTCCATCAATGGTTATGTTGAAAATGGAATACTCCTCATTCCAACACTGCTAAATCAAGTCTGCCCGGAGTGGCACTTGGTACAGAGGTACACCAAAGCAGCTCCCTAGGTCTTTCTTGTGAACGTTCAACTTCCCTTTTTTTTATAGGTTTAGAGAAACTGAGCCCTAGGGACTTGATTCATGTGGAGATGTTTATGACAGATTGTAACAAGGAAAGGTGAAAGTAATTTTGGGGGTAAAATAAAAACAAGAGCCATCATTCATCTTTTTTCTTTTGGCACCAATCTCCTTAATAAAACAATATAAACAGAGAACCCAAGTTCATCTATGAAGCATGTGGTAAATATAGTTTTTCTCTAATATTCCTTGAAGTCGGTCTTCAGATTCTCTGCACAACCCATTCTAGAGCTCTTGACTCTTTTCTGAAGCAAAAGCCTTCCATGAATTTGCTCCTGTGTTTACCTGCAGAATCAAGGCTACTAGTAGTTAGTCAGCAGCTAGAGAGAGAGAGAAAAATGAGAGATTAGAGAAGGCAAAGAAGAATGAGTCTAACCCCAGAAGATTCACCCAAAGAAATGCTGTGAAGAGCTGTTTTAGAGGCTCTTGCTACTCAGGCAAGGGAATAAATGTAGAGCACATTAGAGAAGTCAGTGTCTCTATGTGAACCACGTAGTTTGTTTTTTTCCACCGATGTGAAATAAGGCCAAGGACCTATCACTCAGCCCAGGAATGACTACTTATTGGCAAACAGAAGATTCTCTGTAGTTTATTCTTTCTATCAATACATGAAAAAAAATTCTTAGAATTTTGTGGTCCAATGTGGCTTTAAGTGAATAGATAAGAGCCCAAGTAAATGGAAGTACTCTCCATTCCTAAGGGAAGTTGGTGAACTGCCACATAATTTGCTGATAAAGGCCCATCTGTTAAAACAAAGTAGAATTGCATTGGCAATGCATTTCAGCCAGAGACCCTAAGTGGTTATTTTTTCTTGACAGCCTT
>NW_027527551.1:1548970-1556823 GCF_008692635.1 Crocuta crocuta | reverse complement strand
AAGCCCAGAAAACTCCTTGAGAGTGAAATATAGATTATGATATTGGCTTTAAGTTAACGTTACACTTTCTGCTTGGAGAGAGGAAAACCCATCGGCACCAGGCTCTCTGGTAAACACTGTTGCGTGATAAATTGTCATGAGAATAAAGTCATAAGGAAAACTGAGCTTTGCAAATGACACACGTAGAAAAACAGCAGATGTCTGATGAAGTAAAGAACCGACTTATTGCCAAGACCTTGAAAAACAAAATTAATTTCCTTTCGTCTTTGATAATGATGATGTAATGTGGTTAATAGGAAGAGCCTGCCACGCTCAAGTAGTTATAAAAGGAGAAACGTACACCAGGCGCTGGGTCAGAATCATTGGTTTTAGTTGCTGTTGCTCTTGACACATCGGTTGCTAGATGAGGCGAGTCAGGGAAGCAAGGAACTTGTTTCGTGTTGTTTGCAATGTAAATGGACTTGGGCTCCATTAATATTTTTAAGCGCCTATTTCACAAAGAGGAAAGAAGCAGTTAAATCAGAGTGTTGCCTTTGACAGTGATTTCAAATACTTGAAGCCTTTGAAAATCATTGTTGGTGAAAAAGACACTGCCGAAGAGTAAAAGTCATATTTTACAAAATAATTAAATTTCCATAAGGAGGAGAACGCTTGGTTTTTAGGTAAATAAGGCATAGATAGGGCTGGTGTCCTTTTCCATACAGAAGAAATCTTAAAGTACACACCAGAGAGAGATTTATCTACCAGTTAAGCCACAGACAGTCCGTAGGTGGGTCCAACCATCCCTTTTCATCCCCGTCTAAAAATAATCAACATGAAAGCTTATTTTAAGGAACATCTGACCATTGCTGGCATCTTGCGTTTCAGGATGTGTAAGCTGCTGAGTTTTCTGGCCCCAATAAAATAAGTTTTAAACAGACAACCTATTTAAACAGCCTAACTCTGGTCACAGCACCAGAATTGGCCCCGTTCTGCGGCATATCTGAATTTGTTTTGTCTGCCTGAACCGCATGCCTTGTGAGCAACCTTTCATTGAGGTGACCCTGAATCTCAGAAAGGGAGAGACCCCTCTTATGACAGCTGGTGGCCAGAGGGTCAATTATCAGCCATTAGGAATACCAGCTTGGTGGGGCTGATGAAATTTGCTCCCCTTCCAGTGTATTCCCTGGAAAGCATACATGTGTGTATCTGGAAGTCCCTCTTTGAGCCGCTCTGCCAGCAGAAACTCTGCAGACTAGTCGATGCTCCTGACTCACCATCCCTGACTCTGCTACCTCAATACAACAGCCAGAGTTTGAAACTTGTCTTTTGGTATTTTGAAGCCAGTCATTATCTCTCTTCTCTGGGGAAGATTCTTCTCTCTTGAGAAAAGGACTTTGAAGAACTAATGGATGAGTCTTTTCCAAATCCATGATAGTTTATGTGGAAATCTGGGAGAGATGCAAGCTTTATCTGTTTTGTCTGCCCTTTCCCTTTTATTTTCTCTTTTCTGCTTCTAGACCATTTATATTGGAAACACATTTGAAAGGTCCTTTGTTTATTATTTTTCTTTTTTTTCCACTTGATTCATCTGGTATAAATTAGGGTTATCTAGGAGGGAAACCTGACAATATACCTGTTGGCATAAACTCCTTTGCTATTGTGAGAAGCTGCCTGGTTCGATGATGTTACAGCAAATAAAAGCAATAATAATAGGAACCACTTATCAAGCATGGAATCATAAGAGTATTAAGTGTTTTTTGTACTATCTTGTTCAATTGTGACTATCTTGTCATGGCAAAATGACAGATTACATACTATGATTAGCTCCTTTTTTACAAATGAGGTAACTCAAGGCTGAGAGAAGTTAATTCATTTACCCAAGATCACACAAATCGTTTTGTGCCCAAACTAGGATTTCAAGGCCTTTCCTCTTAACCCCTTGGCCATACAACTTTCTGCTTTTCTCCACCATTGTATTGTCTCTGCCTTTTGGGTTTTTGACCTGTTATCCCCCATAACCAGGATGGGAAGATGTCCTTATGACATGAATACTTGCTATTCTGAATTGGCTTGAGAGAGAAGGTCCATGTACACCCAGTCTGTCCTTATTGTGAAAAGGTTCTTGTTAAATTCAGTCATTTGGTCAATACATTTTGGAGGCTGCTGAAAGTGCCCTTTTAGAAAGATGGGTCAGACTGTGGGACTCCTTTCCCACCATAATGTAACGAGTTTGAAAGCTGTTACTTTTGGGGCTGAACTGGGAGATTTGGATATGTCTTCAAAGATGTGTCTTTGCTATTTCAGCTGGGGGATTTTTAGCTCAGTAGTCAAGCCCTGGAAGAGATGGAAAGAGCTTGCTAAGCAGAGTTGTAAATCTCAAACACTTACATTTTCATACAAAGTCAAGCAGAAGGGAGTAAGAACTTGGAAGCTCATCTCACAGAAGAAAAAAATTAAGGGAGGAGCTGGTAAACTTCATGTAGAAATTTGCGGGGGTGGAGGGAAATCACAGGGTCGGTGGAAGGGATGAGAGCTTAATAGGTAGGTACTCTTGTGATGAGGCTTAGGAAGGAAGAAAATTAAAGAATGAGACTCAGAATGAGCTATATGATGGACAGATTGAGCAAGAAAACTCAGGTATCAGAATAAAAGAGAAATGATCTTTTGAGAGATTGAAGAGAGAGTAAGTTGTTTTCTTCTGTTTTTCTCTGAAATATTTCCTAATTTTTTAAAGTTTATTTATTTATTTTGAGAGAGAGAGAGAGAGAGAGCGAAAGAGTGTGAGAGCACGTAGGGAAGGGGCAGAGAGAGGGAGAGAGAATCCCAAGCAGGCTCTGTACGATCACAGAGCTCAATGCGGGGCTCAAACTCATGAACTGTGAGATCATGACCTGAGCCAAGTTCAAGAGTCAGAGGCTTAACTGACTGTGCCACTTAGGTGCCCCTATCCTAATGGCTTTTATTGCTTTCTTTGAGCAGTGTTGATGATGATATAGCTGTTATTATGGAAAAATTAGGCATTATGAACTTCTATAGAAAGTTTTACTCTTAGGAACATTTGAGTTTTTTCTTTTTTCTTTTTTCGCTTTATGTATTACTTTTGGTAGAAGCTTAGTACTAAAGAAGGAGGAGCTCAGTTTATATCTTCCCTGAACAGAAGATGTTTGTCACTTGGAACAAAGAGCAGCAGTTTCTACAGGTGCTAAACCTCAAATAATTCTGCTTTCTTGGAGTTGATGGGAGGAGTATTTAAAAACCTAGAAAAATGGGGTGCCTCGGGGGATCAGTTGGTTATATGTCTGACTTTGGCTTAGGTCATGATCTTGTGGTTTGTAAGTTCGAGTCCTGCGTTGGTTGGGTTCTGTGCTGACAGCTCAGAGCCTGTAGCCTGCTTCAGATTATGTGTCTCCACCTCTCTCTGCCCCTTCCATACTCATGCTCTGTCTCTTTCTGTCTCTCAATAATAAATAAACACTAAAAATAAAAAAGAGAAAACCCAGAAAAACTCACAAAATACCTGAAGTAGTTCTTGCAAATAAACACCTGTCTAGAATAGCTTTGAAAAATGATTGGAAAACCATTGCTATCAATAAGGTTACACAAATACCTTTAAACCTTGCGACGGTATCATATGTATATGCAGCATGAGCTGATTATCTTTACTATCTGGATGTTTTGGCTCCTCAAAACAAAGAAGTGGTTAAAAGCATGAGCCTTCGAGATGGGTGAGACAGACAAGGTTCACATACCAGCTTTAATCCTTATTTGTTCCATGTGTTTTTGCAAATCACTTGAGACTCAGTCTCCTCATCTGTGAAGTAGGGATAATGTCCCTACCTCATCCTGTTGTTCTGCAGACTAATGAGCGAATATGTTATACACATTCCTGGCAGGGAAGGTACTCACTAAATGGTAACTATTATCATTATCTAGATGCTAAATATATCTAAGCATTTTAATATGTAGGCAGTTTTGTGTTTGGAAAGTAGAGGAAACCCTTAAAGTCAGGCAGGTTCTCATAATACCTGGACACTAAGCAGAGTGTCAAAGTGTTTGAAGTTGTTAGTGCTTCTCAAACTCCCTGAATAACAAGCCAGATATTTGATAGTTTCTCTGGAGAAGCTCTGCCTTTCCGCTGAGGGACACTGGACAATTCATTCATTCATTCATCTGCTTCTTTACCTTCTGCTGTCTGCCGTCCATTGCCTAGGTGCTGGTTGTTTAAGAGTGCAAAAAACTGGTGAAGTTTCCCCTTCCTGCAACTTCTATTCTAGAGGGAGGAGAGAGCTAACCTCAATGAATAAATAAATACACACAGAAGATTTTTTGATGAGCATAAGTACTCTAAAGGAAAGTCTTAGGGGGATATAATGGACAGTAACCAGATGGAGGTGGAGGACTGATTCAGCTTGGGAGGTCATGAAAGTGTCTTGGAGCTGGTGATTGAGGTAAGAAATGAAAGGC
This sequence comes from Crocuta crocuta, assembly GCF_008692635.1. Classification (NCBI taxonomy): domain Eukaryota; kingdom Metazoa; phylum Chordata; class Mammalia; order Carnivora; family Hyaenidae; genus Crocuta; species Crocuta crocuta. The sequence goes on along the minus strand of NW_027527551.1, from coordinate 1,552,377 downwards.
GAGAAGACACAGGGAAGAGTCTTCCAGGTCACCTGAACAAGCAAACACAAGCACCTGTGGCCGGGAAGGAGTTTCTTGTGTTAGACAAGAAGGCCATGCTGTGAGGATGGGGTGAGGGAAAGGGAGAGTGGTGCAGGTGAGTCTTGGTGAGAGGACAGAGACAAGGAACAAAGGACTAAAAAGGGGAAGAGGGTTCCCTGCAGGAAGTCACTCCACTATCAGACTCCACTTAAGTCACCCAAGTGGAGGCTTCTCCTTGCACCCTAGGCACCCAACAAAGTGAAAGACCAAGAGGTTAAGTAAAAGGGGACTCACTGGGAAAAGAACACTACAATTTTGGTGGTAATTTTACTTCAGAAAACAAATAAAATACCTTCATTTTACCAGCCTTTCTAGTGTTCCTGAGCGTAATGGAGCCACTGGAAAGCTTCTGGAACACTTATTTCAGTTTCTCCTTGAGAAGGTTGTAAAATTTTACATATGTTTTCTATATAAATATATACTTTTAGGTGTATGTATATATAAAATAAGAACCTATAAAATAATAGGTACATAAAATAATATATATACATTTATTATATATAAATATACACAANAGCTTTTCTTTTCCTCCACCACTTTGGCTTTGTATGGTTTGGCTCAGAGACTTTTCCCCACAATGTAGACCAGAGGTACTGATCATTCAATCTCAAGCCAAGGGTACCAAGTTCTGTGTTCTGGCCTTTCCAGGTGAGTTTGCTGAGAGGTGTGGCATATGTGCATCCATATGTGTTTGACCCTGAACTTTTGTGGTGAGCAACGTAGTCATTGAACACAGGGTCTGAGGACAATGGCACATTACCTTGATACAACAGAAGGTTTCCTGACTACCCCTCTCAAGGCTTAATACAAATCATTGTGTTAAGAGGAGGAAGGAAGTGAGAGAAATGGATGTACTCCTCCTGGGGGACCGATGTCAATAAATCATGCCAGGCTTCTTTCAAATGTTGCTCTTCAACACTAAGGAAATTAATATAAAAGATATGTTTCCTGAGAGTCACAAGGCTCAGGAGGCAGGCATGAGGAATTTGTGGACCTATTTCTAGATCCTTGCCAATGCACTTTACGATCCGTGTTCTCCTCCATGAAGTACTGATTTTCTCCTGACTTAATTAACAGAAATACAAAAATGAGGGGAAACCGTTTCAGTAATAATATAATGGGAGAGAGGCAATGCAAACATACGCATGAATAAAATGAATCGCAAAAGTCATATGAAAGTTTGGATGGAGAAGACTGGGGAAAAGATGTTATAGAAGAGAGGCTATTTCCTCTTGGTTGAAATTACAAGTGGTGGGCTGGTAGGGAAGTCATAGACATCTTGGTTTTAGGTTGGTAGTTTTCGTGCTGGCTCTGAGCTTAGATGCCTCCATTCAAATCCCAACATTTCCAGTTACTTCCACATGACCTTGGAGAAGGCAATGAACCTCTTTTAAGAAAAAAAAAATTTTATAGTTTATTTATTTATTTTTGAGACAGAGAGAGACAGAGCATGAGCGGGGGAGGGGCAGAGAGAGAGGGAGACACAGAATCTGAAACAGTCTACAGGCTCTGAGCTGCCAGCACAGAACCCAAAGCGGGGCTCGTGCCCACGAACTGGGAGATCATGACCTGAGCCGAAGTCGGACGCTTAACCGACTGAGCCACCCAGGCGCCCCACAATGAACCTCTTTAGGGCCACCTACCTCATCTGTTAAATGGTACCTATTTCATAGGACCTTTGTGAGAACTAAAGGAAATAATATAAAGCTTGTCAAGTGCTTAGCTCCATGCCTGGTAAATGCGAGCTCTTGATAAATGGTAGCTATCAATATTAAGTCATGCTTTAGGAGGAAATATACAAAGAGCTTGGCAAGGGGTCTGTATTGTTCCTGGAGGCTATAAATGTAAAGACGACACACCCTATGGTCTGTTTTCCGGGCTTAAGCTGTAACTGTCATTGTGTCAGGAGACATCATTTTCCCCACCTTTCCCTCATTTTCTGGCCTATGTCGCTGACCCACTTTGGTTTTTTTTATCTGGATTCAGAATCAAAGTGGTTTAATAAGCATCTGTGATCTTTGCTGCGCATTTCACATACTAACTAATGAAAACCTCAAGTTGATTTAAATATACACATATATATATGATATAAAGGAGGAATATGCAAGAATTTATTTCTAAAATTTAATATATATGTGATATACATGAAGGCATGTGCGAGTAAACATAACATCTTAATTAAAAATGGGGCAATCTAAGTGGCTATATCCCAGAATGAGTCCCGTGGACTATTTTAGCAGTTTGGTCATCTATATTTTCTCTCGTCCAATTTCATGGATTAAGGATTTAGGGATCAAAGCAACAGTCATACAGTGATATAGGAATCAATGGAATTGATTTTTTAAATGAATATTCTCATAGGTTTACAAACAATTGGTATGTTCTAAATGCATGGTGTCCTGGATTTAATTTTTTTGTTTGTAGTATTTTCTGGATCCATAGTTGCAGATCGTTTTCTGTGAAGTACTTGTGAATTCTTTAGGATGAACAGTGAGAGAAGCATATAAATTTTTATTGTATGTCTTAAATTGCAAAATGAGTTGTTAAAATTAGGTCTAGCCGCATATGTAGCTCTTTAGTAACTCTTGTAAACTTAGTTGGAATGGAAGGAAAGTTGCTTTTGGAAGATCCAAAACGTCCAATTATACCACTAAACTTCCTCTTACTGTTTATGTGTTTAAGAACAACAAATGCTAGAAAAGTGTTCTTGGAGCTATTTGGACATTTTTGTTTTTTAATTCAGAGAGCAGACTATTTTGAACTCCACACCAAATCGTCATGGTTCTCAAAAGGAAAGGCATAGCAATGCACTGCTCTTCCACGGACCAAATAAATCCTGAAGGAAAATATTGGATCATTCTGTTTATTCCTGTGTCAAGAGTTTATTGATCGAGCGAGCTCTCCTGTAGCTCAGGCAGCCTTTGATCTGCCAGGGAGAAATTGGGTTTGGGATTTTGGCGGAAGGGAGGGGAGGAGGTTGGGGAAGGATTTGGAATGTAATGGCCCTTGTTATCTGTAGTGGCCAGAGACACCCTGACACGGGCCAGCTCCCCAGCTCCGAGCTGCTGCCCGGGAGAAGCAGAGGCCGGGGGTTGGCTAGTGGGAGCTGAAGGCCGGACTCTGGCATTTTCAGCAGGAGAAGCACTTAGTTAGAGCCGTTGGAGTGATTTCTTGCTGCTAATAGATTTGTTTCTTTAGAGCCAGATAAGTAAAGGAAATGATGACTTTTAAGTGAATAGTTCCCCTGCTTGGGGCTGGTTAGTGTCAGCTAGTCCAGTGGCAGGAAATACCGATGGGTTTTTCTTTGTTTCTTTTTTTTTTTTTTT
>NW_027527551.1:1491460-1548874 GCF_008692635.1 Crocuta crocuta | reverse complement strand
TTACCCTCTCTCCTGGCCTACAAAACCCAGACGCCGGCACTTCTGCCTGCTGGTGGAGGGCCAAGGCTTGTCTGAAAGCCGTTTAAGTAATTGCTCATAATTGCACATGTTTCCCCGACTGGGCTTTTACCTCTCCACCCCTGAAATTAAAAGGGGCCAAAGATGTGTGACCTTTTTCTAATGGGATAGGTTCTGGAACAAAGGAATTCAAGGAGGAGGCCCAGGGCCTTTATCAGGGCTCATCTCTGACAGCTGGCCTGGGCCTGGGGGAGAGGCAGGATTGTCCTTTTTCAAGTTGGAGAGGAGCAGGGTCCAGAGGGAATTCCTCCTCCCTAAACCTCACAGCTCCATGTGGTACGTTCTGAAGTTCTCACTTTTCTCTCTCCCTCCACTCTGCCTGAATGCAGTATCTTCCCCTGATGCTAAGCACCACTGAATTCTGAAAAGGAGTTGACTGACCACACCCTGTGGCAGCTCAGGAGGTCTGCCTTTCTCTGGATAACTCCTTATCCCTTGGGTAACTCATTTCTCTGAGCCCCAGGTTTCTTATCTGAAAAACAAGGATAAAAGGATAATGTCACCTGTCCGAGGGATTAGAGATAATGATATGCAACGCATAGTGCTTGGCACCAAGGAGTCCAATAAATGGTCATTAATTCCTAAAGATAATTTCTCGATGTCATTTCATTCCCTTTCTTCTAATCTCTTGAGCTGGGGAAAAGCAAATTCTAGGCCTTGAATATTTGGACTCAGATTGGTTAAAATCTATAGAATTCTAAACACAGAAAGGAATTTTAGAATCTTCTAGTCTACATTAGAAGTACGTGGAGAGTTTTTCAAACTGTTGATGCCCAAGGCCCATGTCGAGAGATTCTTCCTTATTTGGTGTTGGGTGGTAGGATCTGGGCGTTAGTATTTTTATAAAGAGGTTCAAGTTATTTCAATGTGCAGCCCGAGTTGAGAACAACTGATCTTGTTGAACCACAAATGAGAAACCGGAGGCCAATAGGGATCTGTTTGTTAATTCCTTCATTAGCTCGCTGATCCACCCATCTATGCATGCAGCACCAACTATGTGTCGAGCGTTTACTATGTGTCAGGCAATGTTCTAAGCCTGGGAGATGAATTCATGGATTGCTACGCTTGCAGGAGAGCACCAGAACCAGGACCAAGCCCTGGTAGGGAATACTTCTGATCTATCAACTGCTAGCTTGTTTCTTTGTATCAGTAGAAGTCACACTTGGGGCAAGGAGAAACCCGTCATTTGAGATGAATAGCTGATAGGGATTTAAGCCTCTAGACCGGATGATGTCTTCTCCATGCCGAGACTCCTGTGATCATTTCTAAATCCAGATACCTCAGAGTGTCTTGGTCTCTGCGTGTCCTGAGCCACTTTCTCTGGGCTGTCCTCTCGTCCTCAAGTTGGCCTCATGTATGAGGGCATAGTTCATGAGCTACAACCAGATTCTGGTCTGGAAATCCTGCTGACACAAACAAAATGGAGACAACGTGAAAATTCTGTGCCTTGGTTTATGCTATTATAGTTAATGATCTGTCAGTATTTCCATTATAAACCCCTACTTTCGGGGATGTATAACCCAGTCATAAACGTTCTCTCCAGGCAGAGCTTTGGCACTTGTGATTTCAGCCTGGGAGCACATGTGTGTGTTGGTGTGTGCATGTGTTTTTACAAGGATATGAGAGAAAAAAATAAGTTAGCCATTTTTAAGCAAAGGATGGTGAGAAACAGGGGGGAAAAGGTGGTAATTGATTGCAGATGGTCTTTTGATGCTGCCAGGACTTGAAAACTGCTGAGTTGGTTTGCCCCCCAATTGGGGATCTGAAGGGTTGAGATGCTATTCTGTGCCTTAATTCTGTGCAAGAAATGTTATTTGACAAAGTAAAAATCCACACATGAAGGAGTAAAATATGGACCTGGGTAGTTTCCACAAGAACAGGAATTGACTTGGGTCCAAAGGCTGTAGGGACCAGAAGCCAAAGAATCAGAACAATATGCTGCAAAGACAAATTCCTTTCACCTGAGCTTGGCTCATTCCTTCCATCATCCTCTCTTGCTCTATCCCTAAGTTTAGGGGATGAAGAAGGTATAGCAGGGTCTTCCAGGAACCTGCTTCACTTCGATTTTGGTAGTAGCCATACTTGGTGTGTGGTTGATGGACGATGTTGTCCGTTTTCCCTTCGAATATAGAATTCCAGAAGACTTCTGATAATGTGTATCTAATGAGATTATATCAAAACAGTCATGTGATAGGTACCAGGCTGACCGATGTTGGTTAGAATCCAGGAATCAAACCATCTAGAACACTCCTCAAGTTGTAGACCCTGAAGTGGCTGTTATGTGTTAAAACAAAACAAACAAAATCTTATTTTGTGAGCTGCGTCTCCCACAGTTTTCCCAGTAGGATGCTGTAGTTTAAGAAGGACTGATCTTGAGCAATAAGGAAATCTGCGGAAGAGAAAGTCAGCATCCATTTTGGCCAAAGACATGCCCATCAATCAAAGTGCACAGTGTATGCCTCTCACACAGGAAGCTGCTAAAAACAGAGATGAGGGCTGTATTCCTCCTTACATCTCAAGACCGGGACCTATTGAGAACACAGAAGTTTCTAGACCCATTTTCCCTCACAGTCATTCAACAACTGTCTATGGTGTATAGCACCATGGATACATATATTTTTTTATCATTAAAAGCTGATTTTGAGATCATGCACCTCAAGAAGTGCTCATCTCCTGCAACTTTCTCCCTCACTCCCTGTACATTGGCCACTCACATCAACTTTGTGTTTCTTGAGCACATCAAGTTCATTCTTTCTCTAAGGCCTTTGCACCACCCCTCCCTGTGCCTGGAATGTTCTTCTCTCCTCTCTTTGCCAGGCTGGTTCTTTATTCTCATTTTAGACTTAGCTCAAATATCCCTTTCCACACAGAGCCTCACTTCATTTTACCCTGTCACTCTTTTCTTTTCCAGGGGTCTGCAAACTATGTCCTGGGGGCCAGAGGTGGCCACCAATCTGGTTTCATGTGGCCTGAGAGCTAAGCATGGCTTTTATGCTTTTTTAAATGGTTGAAAAAAGCAAGAGAAGATTAATATTTTGTGATATAAAAATTGTATGAAATGTGTATTTCAGAGTCTGTAAATAGATAAAGTTTTACTTGAATGGGGCCAGGCTCGTTCATTTACATGTTGTCCATAGCTGCCTTCATGCTACAGTGGCAGAGTTGAGTTGTCGCAATAGACAATCTCATGCTCATGAAACCTAAACTATTTTTCTCTGGCCCTTTGAAGAAAAAGTTTGCTGAGCTCTGCTGCAGTCTAGTACTGCATTTTAGTTTCTCTGTAGTCCTTGCCCTTGGTTATCAATTATCTTACTATCTGTTTGCTTGCATATTTATTTGTCTGTGTGTCCCCACTAGAAGCTCTGGAGGGCAGACCTTTTCTATTTTGTTCACTGATGCCCAGTTCAAGACACAAAATGGACACTCAAGGGGCGCCTGGGTGGCTCAGTTAGTTAAGCATCCAACTTCAGCTCAGGTCATGATCTCAGCTGTTTGTGAGTTCAAGCCCCGCATCCGGCTCTGTGCAGACAACTCAGAGCCTGGAGCCTGCTTTGGATTCTGTGTCTCCCTCTCTCTCTGCCCCTCCCTTGTTCATGCTCTGACTCTGAAAAATAAATAAATGTTAAAAGAATTTTAAAAAAAGGATACTCAAAATGTATGTGCTGAATGAATAAATAAATGAATAGGTACAGTTTTTGTACCAAATGATTGGCTCTGAAAATTAAATTGGCTCATTCATCCCTCATTCATTAACTAACTACTGAGTGCTTACTATGTGACAAGCATTTGTACCTTTGTCTTATCCATTCATTTGTTTCATGAAGGTTGATGTATCAAGACTGCTTTCTTTCCTGGGGGCTGTGGAGTTAGTGCCCTTGGGCTTGGCAGACTTTTCAAGTCATCAGACAATTCTGTTTTTGTCTGATGAGGCAGTCTCCCATCCTGTCGCATTCTTCCCTGACAGCAGCACTAGGGTTGTGCAGCTCAGAGCTCTACGTTGCCTCCTGGGGGTGACCTATCCACTCTCCCTCAGGGAGAAGCATCAGTTCTATTTCTGCTCATTCAAGCAAAATGTTTGCTTCTGCTTGTGTCCCAGAAATCCTCCTGTCCCCACATTCCCATTCATCTGGGTTTGCCCTGCAGCCTCCCACTCACACCTGCGAATCTCATTCAAGTGGCATTGGATTCATCATTACTGGCCTGAAAGCATTTTCCTGAACTCAAGCTATGGGTTCCAAGAGACAGGAGGGCAAGAGGCTGGGGGTCCACAAGCTTTCAGCTTTCCCCCTCCTCCTTCCTGCCTTCTCTGCAGATGAGTTTCTGGGAAAGATTCCCTGTGCGCTTTTTCTGGAGTGGATGATCAGTTTAGTAATGGCATTTGTAGTAGGAGGATGTAACAATCTACCTTTACATATTATATATCTCAATTCCTGGTGACATAGGAAGATAATTACCCTCCCTGATTTTATGCAGCAATTGATGATCAGAATAAGATGTTGAAAGATCTCAGGTTCAGACATAAAAGAAAGGATGCAGTTCATCTTTAAAGAAGCCTATCTCCTTTCCTCATGTGTTAGGATAACATGCCCATTTTTATACTGATCTAGTTTGCAGTTGTAGTGACTGTATGATCTAGATTTTGCAGGCCAGCTCTACTTTGAAATGTATTTTCTCATTGTAAAATCATGAACCCCAATATGGAGTTGGTGAGTCTGGTCACTCCATCTTTGAGATTTTTAAAAAATGTTTATTTATTTATTTTGAGAGAGAGCAGGGGCAGGGGAGGGGCAGAGAGAAAGGGAGAGAGAAAGAATCCCAAGCAGGCTCTATCAGCGCAGAGCCCAACACAGGGCTTGAACTCATGAACAGCAAGATTATGACCTGAGCTGAAATCAAGAGTCGAATGCTTAACTTACTGGGCCACCCACGTGCCCCCATATTTGTGATTTTAATAGGAAAAGTTGGTCTATTTTGACACCCTTTTCAGCACTTTCTGGGTTGTCCAGGTTTCCTCTGAACAGTAAGGAACTGTTCAGCCAGGGTGGATGATGGCCAGAGATGTTGAGGACAGCTCTTGGACAGGGCTGATGGGGGAACTGAGATAAGATGAAACTGACCTGTCATAGCTCCCTGATTTATCTGATTAAGAATCAGAGACTACGTCTCATGTGTTATATACATCTCCCTTCTTGGTTCTTACTTTAAATATGAGCCTGTTCATGTTCCTACAGAGCCTCCAAGAACACCAGAGTAGAAAGTTCAAATAAAGGGTAATGCCATTATGTTGGCCACCTGGCAACCCCAAGCACCGAGAAAAGCTCCAGGCCCATGTGGGTGCTTCATAAACATCATTTAACATTTAATGGAGGGAAGAGACTAGTAAATGTGCTCTTGGTTGGCAAGAAGATAGGGAATCTGATCCATTCCGTCTGACATTTAAGCTCTGCTTTTTCCACACACAAAAACACACATAGCCAGAGAGAATAGATGAGGCACATATAAGAGATTCAGGAAAGCAATTCATAAGGAAAAAAACAATTCCTGTTTTTGTTGTTAAATGGGCATTTGAAATACCAACCCAACAGTACAGAGGTGGTTACATCCTGACATCATTAAATGCAAGGTCTGAAAAATATACTGGCCAGTTAGGTTTGGACAAGGGCAAAATAAGAGAGGGTCTGGCTCCCTTTCTCTTCTCAACCGCTATGCCTTGTTCCTAAGATACCAGGTCTCTTTAGAACAGAGCATCTCAAAATCTTAAGTACATATGTATCACCTGTGGGTCTTGTCAAATATACATTCAAGTTCACCATGTCTCCAGGAGGGCCTGAGAGGTTGTGCATTGAGCGAGTGTCTAGCTGATGCCCATGCTGCTGAGCCACAGTCCACACTTTGAGTCATGAAGCCTTGGAGAACAAGTCCTTGAGTCTAAATTACTTGCTTCCTCTTGGCCTGAGGTCCAAATCACTCCCTGGGGCAGAATTCTGAAGTGGGAGACATTTTCCTTGGGCAGGAGGGTTTGAAATGTGTTCGCCTGCAGTTTGGGCTCCTGATGAGTCTGCTTTTGGGGTTCCTCATAAGCTAGTTGTCCTCCTCAGCTTCTAGTGGGACTGAGATGCTCTTCTGCCTTTCCTGGTTCTTCTGCATGCTGCATCCCCATCACACCCCCCTGGTCATAGGCTGATAGTGGGAGTTGTTCACCCCAGGAAATGACTTTGCCTGGCTCTGAAAGCTGGGCAGATCCCTAGCATTTAGGCCTCAGTTTCCTCATTTGTAAAATGGAGAAAAGCATACCACCTAGGTCATCGTGTTTTTAGGATTCAGTGAGTTAATCTGTGTGACAAGCTTAATCCGGTGCCCACCTCAGAGTTAGCCCTCAAGGACTGCTGGTTTGTACTGTCACAGGCACTGATCTCTGCCTCTCTCAGGGAGCTGATGGTGGTGCTCAGGAGGGATGCGGTTGTTGTTGTTTTTGTGGCCAAGTTTTTGTTGTAAACTTTGGTCTTCAGGAACACATTCAGGCTCATTGTGATCGGAAGATTATGAAGTGAGCAAGCTCTGGAGGCAAAGGACAGAACCAGTTCTGTTACCTCAGGTAATCTCAGGTGGCAGCTTCTGTATATGGACACCTGGGGAAACCAAAGAGACTGGCAATCATCTCAGCAGTGTCCGCAAAACCACTACCACTGCAGCTATGGAAGTAAGCCTCTTACTCTCTCCCGGAAGAGCTGGCCAGTGCTCCATAATCTGATGACTGGGTCTTACGGATGAGCCTGCTGATCTCTGCTTCTGCTGCTCTCATTACTCTGGACCACTTCCTCACTCTGACATGGCTTCTCTCTACCCTCCTTCCCTCATGCCTTCTGCTAGCTTTCTCTGTGCTGGTCTCCTGGTTCTGCTGCCATTCTTCTACTTATTGCCTCTTTTCCTCCATCCTGAGCTTAAATTTTCCCAGAGACCATGTGATCAGTTTAGCCAAATCCTGAGTGGAACTCTCCAGTAAGCCATATGATCTGCTGACCAGCATGTAGTCCAATCGGCTGTGGCCAGGACCCTAGGGTTATGAGGTACAAGTCGTGACAGTCCTTTCTGATTGTATAACTGCTATAGGCTGTCCCATGAAAGCCATTTAGGATGCTTTCAGCAGAAAATCTGATTCAAGTGCCTTACGAAATAAGAAACTATCTATCTAATATAAGAAGTCCAGAGGTAGAGTGGTTCCTGGGTGGGTCACCATTGGTTGCCTGCCCAAACCTATTTTTCTCTTCTCCCCAATGGAAGAGTCTGGATTTTGTTTGCTTGGGAAACTATGTGGTTAGGAGAGATTTCCCTTTCCCTATAGCCATGGAAGTGGATTTTGATGAGTTTCTTTCTGTTCTTTCTGCCAGAGATTGGTTTAGGTAGGGACAGTGACTCACTGTCATGTCTAACCAATAAGACATACTTCTGGGAAAAGTTTTATTATTCTTAAAAAGCAGTGTGTGTTAACATTCTAACTCAGCAATCCCACTCCTAAGGATTTACTTGAGAGAAATGAAAACAAACATCTATACAAAGATCTGTCTGTGAATGTTTATAGCAGCTTTATTCATAATAGTTAAAACTGGAAACAGCTCAAATGTCTATTAACTGGTGAATGGATAGACAAATTGTGGTATATCTATACAATGGAATACCACTCAGCAGTAAAGCAGAACAAATCACTGACATGCAACAATATAGATGGAGCTCATATGCATTGTGCTTAGTGAAAAAGCCAGACACAAATGGCTGCTTTAATGTATGATTCCATTTCTATGACATCCTTGCAAAGGCAAATTATTATCATGTTTTTCCTTTTCAGATTTTTATTTAAATTCTAGTTAGTTAACATCCAATTCAAAATTGGTTTCAGGAATAGAATTCAGTGATTCATCACTTACATACAACACCCAGTGTTCATCATAACAAGTACCCTCCTAACACCCATTACCCATCTATCTTGTCCTTCACCCACCTCCCTCCATCAATCTCAGTTTGTTCTCTCTCTTTAAGAGTCTGTTATGGTTTATTTCACTCTCTTTTTCCTTTTTTTCTCTCCTCCCATATGTTCATCTGTTTTGTTTCTTAAATTCTACATATGAGTGAAATCATATGATATTTTTCTTTCCCTGACTGACTTATTTTGCTTAGCATAATACACTCTAGCTCCATTCACATTGTTGCAAATGGCAAGATTTCATTCTTTTTGATGGCTGAGTAATATTCCATTATATATACTATATATATAATGTAGACACACACACATACATACATACATACATACACACCACATCTTCTTTATCCATTCATCAGTCAGTGGACATTTGGACTCTTTCCACAGTTCAGCTATTATTGGTAATGCTGCTATAAACACTGGGATGCATGTACTCCTTTGAATCTCTATTTTTACATTCTTGCAAAGGCAAATTATAAGGACAGAAATCAGATTAGCGGTTGTGAGGTGCTGGATTGAGAGGGGAGATTGAAAACAGACATGACAGAACTTTCTGGCATGGTGGAAATGTTCTACACGTTGGTTGTTATATGACTATATGCAATTTTCAAACTTATCAGGTTGTACACTTAAAAGTGTTGAATTTTACTGTATGTAACCTATATAGCCACAAACCTGACATTAGAAAAAGCCATAAGTGAGAGAAGGCTGGCCCATTTAGCCTTCCAGACAATGCCTTCAACTTGTTATTTGAAGCTGCAGTAGCATCTTGGCACCATGAAAGGGGGTATACTGGAAGGGAAAACCTGCATTGGGGATGGTGGAGTGGAAAAGACTGTTGAGCTGCTGAATTAACCAGCCCTAGAAAGACCCTACCTCTGACTTCTTGTCATTTGAGATTATTAACTCCTTATTGTTTAAGCTAGTTGAATCAGACTTTCTGCCCAAAGCATCTCATCCTAAATGACACTGATGTTTGTGCAAAGAACTGCCTGCACTAGCACTTTCCATCATGATGGGAAGAAACTCTATCAAGTATCATTATTCATCTAGGACAATAAGCTATAGATACTGTGGTGATTCATGATTTTTATGTCTTGAATATCTAAGACTGTACTTCCCACTTGTTACTACAAAAGTTTCTAGTATATCTGCTTTCCTTAGATGTCTGAAGAAAATATATTATAGATGCATGAATAACGTTTTCCCATTATGAGTATGGGGGCCTGCAGCTGTTGGCTGGTAATTCTCTGGAAACCCAGAGAGCACAGAAGGACTGAACTTTCCAAAGTAGCCTGAAAACCACTTGGTATTGTTTATCAGAAGACAAACAGTACCCCTGTTTATCTTCTGATGGAGATGGCTTCTAGGCTGAGGACTGAGTTGAGAGGACCATGTGTTAATGTATTCTGATTAAGAAGGTAGATGTTCCTGGGGGAAGGTAGAGGTAGATCTTTGGTTGGTAAAGACTTACTTAGAAAAGTAAGCTATGACATTCAGCCAACATGATTCTGGAATTGAGGCCAGAGAGTTTTCTTCTGGTTTCAGAAGAATATATGTATAAATAACTCAAAGCTACAGATGCTAATAATGACCGAGGTAGGACCTGACAGTCTGGGGTACCACCTTGTATATATGTGGCTCCAATTACTAGACATACTTTTGTGTCAATAATCCTATTTTAGGACTAAAGGGAACTCTACATACCACTTAGTTCAGTAAAAGCATAAAATTCTTCCAGGTGACCAAAGCCGTCTTTTCCTTTCTCTCTCCACCCCTCTCCATTTCATGCCTCCTTCCTTTTTTTTTTTTTTTTCACTTGGTAGGTCTACAGTGTCTCTGGTTTTCTAGCACTCCCAGGGTAGGCCTGGCCTATCTGGACAGTAATTCATCTTAAGAGCCTTTCCAAGTCTCCTCCCCAACCAAAGCACCCAGTTTTACACATCTGATGCCTGAAAAATTTTCCATGGACTGGCTTTTGGCTCCTTACATTTCAAACCTGTTTCTCCAATTACATTCTTGGGGTATGGGGTTCAGTAGGCCATATTCAGATTATGATATGACCTCTGGCCCTATACTGTTGTCTTGATGCAGAGCAAGTCAGCATAATGGGTAGAGGAGCATTCTTGGAACTATGTCCTACACTGGGATGGCTAGTAATGCTGTAACTATCCATGGGAAATATCTGCGAATCAGAAATGTACCTCCAATTTAACTTCTTAGCTAGATCCCCAAAATGCCTGTAGCCACTTCTAAAACACCCAAACTGAGGGTAAGTGTGGCTGAAGGAAAGCCAAAATGAAAATATATAATGGACTTAAGCCAATTGCAGTTAAAATATTACACATTTGCACATTGCATAAAACACAACTATGCAGGCTCTTTGCTAAGTTCCCTCCCAGGGTCTTGGAAAGTATCTATTCTAGGAAGGTGTTCCAAGGTTTAAGCTTTATTAATTTAAGGTTCATCCATTTCTGATTTAATTAAACTGTGTCATATGAATTCTGCCTGGCCTAATGGTGAGTCATTGTGTGAAACACATGTGCTGCTCACACATTAGGGTCTCAAAGAATGTTTGTTGAGTGAATGAATAAGAAAATGGATTAGCCCATTATAAGTTTGAGCTGGCCTGAAGAACTCGGAGGCATGCTATGTGTAATTCACAAATATTCGTTTGTTTTCTTTCTTTCTTGTAACTCCCCCTCTGCATCCAGGTTGTAGGTTGGGAATTAGGAGTTAAACTAGTTAGTTTATGAGTCTATCAGTGGATATTTAGAGAAATTGGAATATGTTGACCCTTTTATCACAAATATAAGTAGAACCTAATCAGCTCTGGTTGAAAAGGGGCCCAGAAAGGAGGTTTGTTTGGCTGTAGTGAGCAGAGCAAAGGTGCTCTTTTGCGAAGTCAAAACTGAGTTCTGAGTCTGACTCCAGTTCCCAAAGAAGCCAGATGGAAATGGTCATGCAGAACAACATAGCGTAGAACACTGTCCACGATTGGGTGAAGTTATCTATAAACTGGTGGAAAGGAAAGAAGTGAAAACCAGTTCATTTATTTTGAGACAGTTCTGACAAACAGCCCACAAGCCTCTGTGGCAGAAGAGAGGCTGAGGTGAGGTGGGCAACCCCAAACCATCCTCTTCTGCCTCCTGGATGCAGCACCTCCTGCCCCCATGACCTGCGCCGTGTTTGATTTTCCCCATTTCCAAATCTGGCTGGTAGTTCCCAGAGCCTCCATCCTGTAGCTCTGGCTACCCCCGACCCCCTCACTTGGCACATAGCTGTCATGGGTGGCTGCCCATCTTCTTCTCAGTGACGTCCATCTCCAGCTTGATACAGAACTTCCTCCTACTGCCACCTGTCTCCTCTCCAGCCCCAGCTTCTAGACACCTCTTCAGAACTCTGCACCCGATGCTCTAGTTTGCTGCAGGCACCCTCAGAGTCACTTAGTGCCTTTGCTCAGTCCTTTGTTCCTCTGTCTGGAAGGCCCAGACCATCTGTGTCTCCAGGGCAGGTCCCACACAGTTTTGAAGTCTCACCTAACATGGCAATCCCTCCTGGGCATCTTTGCTGCCCATGTCCCCAAGTGCTCACTGTCTGTGCATTTACATCCTGCTCTGTGCATGATCTTCCTGTCCCCAGGGCTGGATATACAGTAACTGCTCTTAAAGTGCTTTTGCTATATTGTTTGAGAGTGTTCAGTTCTGTGATAGAAGGAAGCAAAGGGAATGGATGCAACTCTTTAAGATGTGTTAAGCATAGAGTAACCAGTTCTACGAATTAAGTACAGCATATTTGTGTGAATGCACACAGAAAGGGGTGGACTAACTAGTTGCCAAATATTCACGATACGTTGGACATACAGAAGGTACTGAATATTTATGAGGTCTTAATTTGGCTACTCATTGACACACCTATTTTGGCCTGTGTGTCCTCTACTCAGAAAGTACAAATATAATCTGTGGCTGCTCAATAGGCTAATTGCTAAGCTACAGCTATGGTCAGATAGAATTACTCTGATAGAGCCAATATGTGCCCTTGAATTCAGTCACCTTCACCTAGCCGGCCCTCTTGCCCATACTAACTCTGATCCTCACGCCATTTTCATCCGCAGGGAAGGCAGAACCCAGAATTCAGGTCATGTAGTTTCTCCCCACCTGTTTGCACTCTAGCCTAAGTGTGATAACTTACACCATATCCTTTTCCCTTGCTTCTCGCTATGTGCTTTAAATTCACTTAATGAACCATATTAATACAGTCTGAGAGCCTTTCTGTTCCATGACCCCTGGGAGAGCTTGCCTGGTAGTGTACTTAGAGGCTACCATTATGTCAGGGTAGTTTCTCACCCCACACTGCTTAATAAATATTTAGTTAACGAGGGATTCTGTGAGGGAACACACTGTAGAATTCAGAGTTGTCTTTCAAGGCCTCACAGGCTCTTTCTTAGTTCCACCTACCATAGGCAAAAGAACCGTGACAACCTGACTCTTGTTGGTGCCTTTTCTGCTTCCAAGATGATCTCTACCTTTCTTGGGTGGGGAGGGTAAACTCTTGCAACCATAAAGGCAGGGAACACAGATTGGAAGCAGGTGGATTCAGTACGAAGAATGAGGACAGAAGGACGAAGTGGGAATGCATAGTAGGTGGGGATGCCGTTTCCCAGAAGATGGTAGGGATAAGGAATAGTGGTTTAAACATCCGGGTAAGTGGAACAGATCAGGGAAGATACAGAGAACAGGTGGGATTTGGAAATACGACTGGGAGTGTCACCTACAGGAGGGGGTTTGAACAGGTTGACAAGGGATATTGGGCACTGGTAATGTGCTGGGCCAGTGTGGAAGTTAGTTCTGGGTTCGTATGAATTTAAGAGGGCTTTGTGGGGAGGGGTTCAGGATTCTTTGTTTCGTGAATTTACAAAGACAGACAGTTTCCACTTTCTTGGTGTTTTGCTTCTGTTTGTGATAGATTAATTCTCCGTGTGCACCTCACTTATTTTTTTTTTTAATGTGTAGGTTCCTTCTATGTTGTTCAATATGTGTTTAAATGATACAGATCACCCTAGTCTCCTTTCTTAAATTAGTTCCTTGAAGTATAAATAAGCAAATAAATATTCAAACAATTAAATGAGATTTCCTTCTATTGATGGTCTGTGACCATTCTGAAAAATAACATCTGCCCTCTACTTGGCTCCGGGGGATTTTATGAGCATTAATGACATGTCTGAAAAGCGTTTCATTTCCTTGGAAACGAGCTTAACAAAGTGTTTTTCTCTCCACAATGATATAACAAGCCACTCACGCTGTGCTCTTGATTTATAATAATTGAAACTTCGGTTGCGAAAATATTTAAGTAGTTTGATGGCAGCTCAAAATAAAATTTTAAATATTTTCATATCTCCTATATGTTTTCGAGGTGGTAGATAGGTAAGTGGCCTTTTCATGACTTAAGAAAAATTCTGTATTTATTCTCCCATCAGATTTTAACCAGTCCTTACATCAGTTCACGAGGTCACGGACTTGGCCTGTTTTTCATTTTGCAAACATCTGGATTTATAGTAAATGATTCATGCAGCCTGATACATAACTGCCCTCTTTTTGCTCTCTCTTATTATCACTTGTGGAATTCGATTTACCTCCTACCCTGTGAGCAATTCTTTTATTTGGAACAATTTCCTCAGTTATACAAGTCTCCAGTTCATGGGATAACCAGGATTAATTTGTCCACTGTAATGGAAGGTGCGATCTGGAATGGCTTTTCTCATTTTTAGGTAGAAAAATCCATGTCATCCTTTACAATACACACTGAAAGGCTGAGAGGACACAGGCCCAGGGGAGAAGGTTGCATACAGGATAGAACGGAGGAAACCAAGTTGGAATTTTAGATACGTGCTCCTGCCTTCCTTTTCTTCTTATCCTCACCACCTGAAAAGTTACATGATTATTAATAGTCCTGCCCGTCTTTTAACCTTCATGAGAGCAGGGCTGTATCACTGCTGATACCTATAACTATACCTGGCACAGTATAGACACTCAATGAATATTTGACTTAATCATTGAGAGGTCCATCCATCCATTGGTAAGTAAAATAAAAATTATAGATACTAATATTAGCTATTTGTTGAATGCCTCTGTACTACGTTAAATAGTGTCTCCCCAAAATTCATGTCTAACCCAGAAACTCAGAATGTGATCTTACCTGGAAGTAGAGTCTTTGAGGATGTAATTAATTAGGTTAAGAGGAGATCACACTGGATTAGGGTGGACACACAGAGAGAGACACAGGGAAGAAGGCCATGTGACAATGTAGGCCGAGACTGGAATTAAGCAGCTGCAAGCCAAGGAATGCCAGGGGTTGCCTACAAGCTAGGAGAGAGGCATGGAACAGATTCTCCCCGAAGGAACCACCTCTGCTAACCTACTGGTTTCCAACTTCTGGCCTCCAGAACTGTGAGAGAATACATTTTGGTTATTTTAGGCCACCCAGTTTGTGGTACTTGTTATGACAGTCCCAGATAACTAATATAATCTCTCTTGTGACAAGCCCTGGGAAAACATCTTAAATGATAATTGCCAACTTACAGATAAGGAAACTGAGGCTCAGAGAAGCTGAATATCTTGCCAGTAGGTAACTGAGCCCAAGCCAGGTCTTTGCACTTAGAAAGTGTGCTCTAAACTGTTGCCAAGCTTGGCCAGTTTGGAGTCAGTTTAGGGTGATTGTGAATTTAAAGGTAGGGTCCTTACCTTAAGGTCATTCCATGGCTGCTTTTACCAAGTTAGATGAGAAAAAACAATATGGAGAGGAGGTTATGTACCTTTTTTATTAGGAGGTTTGTCCTCAGTGGAGTCAATAGGAATGTAAGTCAGCCAGAAACCAGAGAAGGTGCTCACTGGAGTTCCAGAATTTCTTCTAAATCTGTGATTCCATTAGCAATGGTGCTCTCCCCCCAGATGGCTAAGGCTTTGAAAACTATTTAGCAATATCTACTGAAGTTGAACATTTGCTTGCCTATGTCATGACCCTGTAATTTACCCCTAGGCGTATACAACCAACTGAAATGCATACATATGTTTACCAAAAGACATGTTTAAGAAAGTTCATAGGAGTGATACTTGCCTCAAGCTAGAAACCATTCAAATGGCCATCAGCAATAGAATAAAAAATAAATTATAGTATGTCCATTCAAAGGTAGATTCTACACCAATAAGAATAAATAATCTAGTGTCATGTGCAAACAGTATCTCACAAAGAAAACATTGAGTGAAAGAAGCCAGCTAGAAGAGAATACATATTGAATTATTTCACTTCTATGCATTGCAGAAATAGGGGAAACTAAGCTATAGTTTTGGAAGTCAAGATCGTAGTTTATCTGTGGATGGGTGATAAAGTACTGGTAATGTATTATTTCTTGATCTGAGTGCTGGTTATACACTGTCCTCAGTTTCTCAAAAAAAAAATATAAGCTGTGTATTTATGATTTGTGTACTTCTCTATGCATAGACAATACTTCAATGAAAAGTTTTAAAAAGTAATGTTTAAAAAGTTGCAAAAACTTTCTGCCATTTTGCCTCCTTCACTGGAATGATTTTCCAGCCACCTGGGAAGAATTGCTCTTGGTAGGTTGTACTCTACAGTTACTAGAGAGTTTTCAAACTACTCTTTATTCTGTCCTTAAACTATCGTCTGCAGAGAAATGGGCCTTGAACATCTCTGGGCTCTTAAGGGATGAAGGACCCTTTCCTAAAGCAGCTCTACTGCAAGGGCTCCCTCCAGTCTTCTTCCCGGTGCAAAATGCAGTGCATGTTTTCAGTGAACTATTAAAAGAGAGATGTCTCCTGGACTAAGGAAATAACTTTAAAAACTTTTTTATCATTGTAATTTTGGAAAAATGTTAGGTAAATAAAATGTCAAAAGAGTATACGCCTTCCCCATTTTTTCAACCAGTTACTTGGGATTCTGAATTTGATTTACTTGTCTTCTGTCAGCTCCATGTAATATGGTGGTGGGAGAGGTGAGGGAGAGCCATCTGTTCCTCCCCACTCACCCCCAACAACTATTCCATGTACTCTTGATTGTATTAGGAAAGCAAGTCACTCCATAGTTGGAGATGTAGAATGACAAATGACAATGGGCTTTAATTCGCATTAGTGGATTCAAGTGGGCTCTGAGTGTAGAGTCTTTCCAGATTTTGATAAGATGGATGACATTCAGAATGCTGGTTGCCTAAAACAGAGGAATAAGTCACTGACAGAGAGAAGCCAGAATTCAAAACCATCCATTTCAAAATTATGCTATGTAGATGGATGTAGGACAAAGAGGTTGAGGAAAAACTCTTGGTCTTGAATAAAGTGGTAGAGTTAGATGTTTGTCAGTGCAGTTCTGATGCTATAAGAATATTTCATATCTAGAAAGCATTCTTGGCTTAGTGTAAGAGAAATATCACCTTAAATGAGCTGTGTTCACAAGACTGGCTCCTGAATCCCTAGAACCCAACCCAACTGCATCTCATTGTCTTCTTGCCTGTCCCCTAGTGGATTTGCCCTTCCATTCTGGCACCTTGCTACTTGGCTACCATGTTAAGGCCGCTTATTAACCTCATGATGAGTGGATCCCTTTTTGGCTGAGCCACTGAATTTTCCTATCAGGATCTGCCCAGAATTGTCATGGTTTGAGTACTGGAAGTCCTGTATCCTAAGAAACCCTTCAGACCTAGGGAAACCAAGATGGTTGGCCACCCTTGTGCTGCTGGACAGGGCCTCTCTGATTATCCAGTCTTGGTCTTTCCTGGCTTGGTTCTTGAGATTTGGTAAAACAAGATAGGAACAAAACTCAATAGAAATAGGAGCTTGAAAGGACTTTTAGTTTGAGACATGGCCTTTGGAGTCCCAAGTGACTTTGTGCCTTTGGGTCACAAGTTATGGATATGATTCCTACTTTTCTGAAGCTCATCTTGTCTATGGACAAAAAGGTCCTACCAAGCAAAGTGTTTCTATGATTTTGATAAGATAAGGCATGTAAAAGTGCTTGGCTCACAGTAGTTGCTCAACAAATATCACTTTCTTTTACAATCAGTTTCTTTTTTTTTTTTCTTCCTTACTCATGTTGTTCTCCTTCGAACTCCCATACACATTGTTTATACTTTCTTGGTGGTACTTCTCTGCATTGCAGCGTAGTATGGAAGAAGCTTTAAAATTATATATCTCTAGTTTCAAATTCTGGTCTGGTCAGTTTCTAATTATGGCCCTCAGGGAAGATAACTTCTGACAGCCTTGATTTACTGACCTGTAAAATGGGAATAGTAATTTATTCCTTAAAAATATGTAAGTGCAGATATTACTGTTGTTTTTGGTAGCCTGTACCATCCCTTCTTATCTCATCTCTCATTTCTACTGTAGCTCTGGTTCTCTAGGGACTGACACTCATACTGCCAGTACCCCATAAGTTGTGTCTCTGCTGTTTAGCCTCTAGTCTTATTTAGACTACACTAATACAAACAGAAAATGAGATATATGGAATTTTAAATGGAGTCAGATACTAAATTATTAGATACTCTGATTGAGGATAACAACATAAAAGAGTTTGAACTTTCAGAGATAGAACACAGATTTAAAAAGAAGAGGCTGTCTAATGACTTTGCCATGACCTGCAACTTCCATATGAATTTGGGCTATATTTTCAATTTATTTAGTAGTAGAATGCAATGTATTACCCTATCAAATACTCATCATTAGTTATCTCTATCTTCAGGACTTTGTGCCTTAGTAGGTTATGAAAATCTATTTAGTGCGCAAATTCAAATGTTTGCTTCAAAGAATGTGGCTTAGAATTCATTCCTGTCATTAAGCCCATACATTGTTGTCTGGGCTCTTAATGATGTTATGGTTCTCTTACTCCTAAACAGTTTATTTAAATGTACACGGCATTATGTGTGTTATAAACTTGAAAATGATGCAGTTTGTGTCTTTAAGGAGCTATAGCTTAAATGAGATGAAAAACTAAAT
Source organism: Crocuta crocuta (assembly GCF_008692635.1). Classification (NCBI taxonomy): domain Eukaryota; kingdom Metazoa; phylum Chordata; class Mammalia; order Carnivora; family Hyaenidae; genus Crocuta; species Crocuta crocuta. The sequence continues at coordinate 1,530,823 of NW_027527551.1, read as the reverse complement.
GCAGAAATACTTTTGTTGAATGTCCATGTGACACATACATTAGATATACCATCTCTAATCATCCCTCCAAAATGTATATAAATCTTGGGTTCTTTGTAGAGCAGACACCCAAGAATTTGAGGTGGTTTACAATTTTATTTAAACCTTGAGGTGGCTTACAAAAAATATTCCAGGTATAAACTATATGGTTAAGAGAATCCAGGGAGAGACAAATAGAGCTAGTTTGTGATAAAATAGTTCACAGGAATGTATCCTGTATGGTTCTGTGATGCTGCTTGAAGTGGATTGAATATTTGTTGTTGTTTTTTGTTTTTTGTTTTTTTTAATTTATAGGAGAGAGAGAGACAGCATGAGCAGGGGAGGGTCAGAGAGAGAGGGAGTCACAGACTCTGAAACAGGCTCCAGGCTCTGAGCTGGCACTCAGCACAGAGCCCGACCGGGGCTCGAACCCACGAACCGCGAGATCGTGACCTGAGCGAAAGTCGGACGCTTAACCGACTAAGCCACCCGGGCGCCCCTGGATTGAATATTTGATTTTGAGTTTCCTAAAGACCAATGTGAGAAAGAAAAATAGGCCTGGCTTCAAGAGTTGTAGTATCCTAGAGACCAGATTGAATCAGTTAGGAGAAGTAGTTTTTCTGGAGACTTGAAAGAAAATCCTACCATTGGTCTTCATTAAGATCACACCATAAATAGTGGACATTATTCCAGATGGTACCCTTGCAGTAAAAACTGTGGATAGCTGTTATATGGCTGTTTCTTATGCGGTCCCTCAATATAAGTCTAAGACAAACACCCATCTTAGCAAAATAAACAGAAAATAAATATTTGTTGTCCTTCAAACAATTCTCTATAAATATTTTAAACAATATTTTAGATTTGATTTGCTTGAATCAGGATCTTTACATTGCATTGGGTAGAGGTCTTTTACATATTTTTTTGATCTATAGCAGTTTCCATTCCCTTTGCTTTCCTCCTTGCCATTTAGTTGTTGAAGAAACAAGTCATTTGTCCTATTCAATTCCCCACAGTCAGGATTTGGTTAATTGTATGCTTAGAGTTTCACTGAATTTTCATTTTATCTGTTTTTACATAATCTCTTCCTCCTTATTCATAGCTTCAATTCTTCATTTGTTTAAAAATATTAAATGTAGCTATCTTTCATTTAGAATCTGATAATATCACTATCTGAAAATGTATGGGTCTGGTTCTATTGTTTGTTGTTTCTGATGACTCTTATTTATGCGTGCTTGTCTTCTGCTAGATTTTGTGGTTTTCAATTGTGAATTCATGTAAGTTCATATTTGTTGGCATTATTTCTGAAGGAGCTCTGTGAGGCCTGGGTGGAGGGGTGTTTCTCTAGGTGGTTTTCTATCGTCTTTACCAAGTATCTGTGGGTACCACAGACCTGAATCCATCTTAAATGAAATTCTCCTCTAGATTTTTTGGACCACAAAGTGTAATTTCTAGCCGCAAATCCCTTTGTGTGGCCCAAGTTGGGTTTTTGAAATCTCAGAGGATTATGTTTTGGTGTTGTGTCTTTTTTAACCTCTGTACAGAGCCAAGGTTTCCTCTGTGCTTGCCATTGCTGGACAGGCTCCCTTTCCGTTCACCATTTTCCTAAAGGAATAACCCCTTATGAATCCTAGCTCTATATGGGTGGATCTCCAGTCTGGCTTCCTGTCTTACACAATGCCTGCATTAGAACTCTCTTAGCTCTCTGGTCTCAGCATCAGATTTTTAGTGGGTGAATATTTCACTTATTTTTTACAACCAATTAATATAACTCTATATAATTGAATAACTCACATCTATTATNATAATATTTTATATATGTATATATAATATTAAAATTTTATATATTAAACTTTTCTGAGACCAGTAGATTTTAGGAACTCTAGCCTACCATTTTTCCAAAATAGAAGTTCTTCGCTCTCTGTCTTCAATCAGATAAAGATCTGGTATATCTGTATCTGGCCTCAGTCCAAAGAATCTTTTCATACTCTCCTGAGCTACCCTCCTATATTGACCCAAAATATGTTGCTATGCTTCTCTGTTCTCTTGACTACAACACATCTCACTTAACTACCCTTGGCTTATTTTACAACTAGTGAGAATAAGTTGCAATGGGTGGCCCTGATGTAAGCAAACAGATCTTCAGTTGCCCTCCCTGATTCTCAACTTGCTCTCTGATATCCTCTGATGTTTCAACCGCCATATTGGACTTCTGGATTCTGAAGATTGCCTGAATCCAAGCTTGCTATGATCTTTAGATGCCATATTTGAACAGCCCCACTATCTTCAATAAGGGTCAACTTTTCTCACCTATTTATCTCCCCAGCTACCCCTCCCTCCTCACCCACCTAACCTCAAGCATCCAGCTCCACTTTGGGTACCAGTCATTACTTTTGCTAGCCTGGGGTTGCTGAGGTAACAGCATACCTGTGGCCATGCCTCCTTGAGCTGTGACAGAAGTGATATTTGTGGGAAAAAAAATAGTACTAGCACAAAATCCTCCTGGAACAATGCAGTTAAAGAATCGCTCTTCCTTGAATTCAAACAAAACTTTATTTGTACCACTCTTACAGCACTCACTCACCTTCCCCTTTATGCTGTACTTGTTTACATAGATGCTTTGTCTTCCTTCCTAGGAAATGAGCTGCATGAGGGTAAGAAATGAAATTGGGCTCAAAAGACCTGTGTTCAAATCCTAATCCTATCATAATCTAGCTATGTGACTTTAGGGAAGTTACTTTAACATCTATGCCTCAATGCCTTTACCTGTAAAACTGAGTTTAATATCCAATTCTTTATTTAAACAGACAACAACTTCGGGGCCACTTGTGTCTAGGAGCTTAGAGGTGATTTTCAGATTTTAACAGAATAAAAGTAATGTAGTACATATATATTATGGAATATCCCAGCAGTTCCCTGTAATCAAATACAGTCCTATTTCTGTGGTGACACATATAAGCATTCATGGTAAATGGGTTAAATAAAAATTGTAATTACACTCATATCGTTTCATTCAGGCCAGTTTTTATCACCAAAAGAGTTAAAAAGTAACTTAGCTTTTAGAAATTTGGCTTTTGTAATTGCAGGTAAAGGATTGTGGGTCTGTATTACTTCTCTCACAGAGATGTTGTAAGGATTAAATAGGATGGTATAAATAAAACCTCCCAGCATTGAGTCTAGTGCATATATAGTAAACCCACAAAATTTCACCTGAAGCTGTTTTTTAAAGAATGTTTATTTATTTCGAGAGAGAGAGAGCATGCAGGGGGAGAAACAGAGAGAGAAAGAGGGAGAGAGAGAGAATCCCAAGCAAGCTCTGTGCTGTCAGTGCAAAGCCCGAGACAGGGCTCAACCTCATCAACTGTGAGATCATGACCTGAGCCAAAATTAAAAGGTGGATGCTTAACCAACTGAGCTACCCAGGCCCCCCACGTCAAACTGATTTTTGATCACCTAATGAAAATTTATTTGTGTTGTTCACGTGGAAGTTGGTGATAGGGATATTTTTGTGAATGATAAAAACTTTTTAGTCCCTGGCTTTCCTTTTTTGGAGATTTATTAGAAAGTATCAGCAGCCAGCCAGTTCTTCTGGTCACACTGAGGACCTTTCTGTTAGCTGTGTAAGTCAAGAGCGGGTGACCTATGAATTAAAGTGGTCTGCAGTGTTAGGGGTGCAAGTGACCTTGGAGACCAATTGGCCTGTGGATGTGAACTGTTTTCCAATGCTGGTTATCAGTATTGCCATTTATTCTCTGAGTTTTGTAATTAAGGAAATTGAATTCATAAGTGGAGAGAGATTGAACTTAATTTGTCCAACATATACAGGTGGAGAGCATCTGCATATCACATGGAAGAGATGAATTCTTTTCACAGATGTACTGTGGTGACCATCCCTCTTTACTGAGAACTACTTTCAGGAAAAAAGGGAAAACTGTCCCACTTTTTGAGTTATTCAGTTGGTTAAAAAGTATTGCATTTATGGTTTTAAATATGTCCAGTCTTTAAATACTATGCACTTAGTTGTATTATGAACCTAAATACTAAGTAGTTGTGGTACATTCATTCATTTGACAAATATTTGAATTCTTACTGTGCACCAGATCATGTTCTATCTCTTGGGAGTAAGTGTGAACAAAATGAAAGGTTTTGCTCTAATGGATCTTATGTGGGTGGAGAGGGGGAAATAGAAAAAAATCAGGTGAACGAATAAACAGACCAGGTAATGTCAATCCTTGATAAGTGGCATGCACGTCCATCAGGATGGTATAAAAGAGACTGACTGAGGTTTCAAGGGTTTTTTTTTGTTTTTTTTTGTTTTTTTTTTTGTCAGTTTGATCAGTCAGGGGAGACCCCTGTCAATGGTGATATTTGGGTGACACCTGAGTGTTACCCAAAGGAGGATCCAGCCATCTGGACAAAGCATGGAGAAATGAGGGGACAGAAAACACAAAGTCTTAAAGCCAGAGGAAGCTTGGGATGCATAGCAACATGGAAGCATGGAGGCAAGCATGGTTGGAGGGGAGCATTAGGAGGGGGATGGTGGTCTAGTCACATAATGCTGGTAGGCCAAAAGAAGGAGAAAGGAGTTTCTTCCCCCTAAGTGTTCAGGAGATGGTTGGAGGACTTTGCAGCCTAGGAGCAGGAAAGTAAGGCCCAAAATTCCAGGGGGCGCCAAAAAATTCAATAATTGAGATAAATGATATATTTTTAAAAAATAGAAATCAATGCAAAAATGCACGATGAATAAAATATCACAATTTTAAATAAAGACAGGGTCTGATCCTCCACATAACCAGTGCCGAGTGTGAGTTCCTCACCCTTTTCACCCTGGCCCCAGGCCTGCACGGGAGTGAGGTTGGTCTGATTTATGTCTCAAAAAGATCGCCCTGGGCCTCTGTGGAGAGGCCGCCAGCAACACGGGGCACAGAAGGAGAGCAGGATGGAGCCTGTCATGGTAGAACAGGGAAAAGGTTTTGTAGTAAGAGACAGGGTGAGAGAAGCAGAGGGATTCCAGATATTTTTGAGATAGACACCTCAAGCCTTGCCGATTATAATATTGAGATCCATGATCACAACTGATTTTTACGTTCCTTTTTGTGCTTCTGCTGTCTGTGCTTTGTGACGTGGAGAGTTAATAGAATGTGCAAGCTTGAGGGCAGATGGCAATGTCCTCACTGTTACCTGCTATGCCTAAATCCATGTTTACTCAGCGTCTTGGTCCTTGGTCCTCAGCACAGCTTCTGGGGTCTGTGCTGACATTGGCTTCCTCCTTCAGATCAGGCAGGAAAATGGCTTTTCCTTTTGGCCTCAGGTTCTCCTTAGAGCCCCAGGTGGTGTTCACAGTAAAGCCGCTTGATGCCAGAACACTCTTGGAACTTTGGGGCCTGATTATCTCTTGTTCATATTCCGCACATCCTCCTTCACAGGGTAAGAGGCAAGCACTCAGCCCAGACACCTCCTCCTAGCCCTTCCTCAAATTTTCAGTCTGTAGAAATAAAGCCTGTTCCTTTCTCACCCTCTCATGGAAGCTATTCTTCTCCTTAGCCTTCTGGTAAGCACACAGCTTATACATGGTGGGGGAGAGATTCCACTGTTTCCCACTGTAGCACAACTTTCACTTTTGGATATGGGCTATGGTTGAAACCTTGCCCATGTAAAAATGGACTCTTTTAAACATGAGTGAGGCAATAGACAATACATTGAATGATAATCTATCATGTTGACAGTAATGGAACAGTTCTCTTTTTTGGTAGAGTTGGGAAATAAGAGGCCCATCCTATGGGGTAGCTGCGAAATGTCTGAGGTAGAGTAAAATGAAAATAGAGTATTTTACATGATTATTTAAATTTTAAGTAATGTTTCTAGTTTCCAATTAGCTTGAAATTGAAAGCCTCACAGTCTTCACCACCTCCTTCTAGGATATTTCTGCTTCCAGAAGGAGAGAGAGGATCAGCAAAGGGCCCCATGGAGCTATCGGTAGATGTGTTTTCCAGCACACTGTCTGGGATGCGTTTTGGTGAGTAGTTCCTGGTATTTATGTGAAAAGGAGTATGACTGGGTCATTCTTTCTTCTTGTTGAGTTTTGCCAGAGGTTGCCCTCACAAAACTTAGAAGAAATGGGTGTGTAGGAATTTGGGGCCCGGTTAAGTTATTTATTTACTTAACCATATTTTAAAGGCTGAAAAGCCATCCATAGAGTCTATGGAATGCATTGTCATAAGAGATCAGTGAGCCAAGTTCTGTGGATGTGTTTTCCAAAAGGCCAGGTCGTTCCGTGACCAGTGATATTTGTAGTTATGATTAAACCTCAGGCCTCAGAAGAGCTTGAATTTAGGGGACAGGGTGCAGAAGCAAAGGTTACAGCCCTTCTCTCCTCAGTCCCAGCCTCTGAGTCCCAAACAATTCCCCAAGCCCTATCATATCTCCTTTGGAATAGAAGCATCACGGGGAGAGAAAACCATCACAGGAGAGTTGTAAAGACAAACATCAGAGGGTGTTTAGAGGGTGGGTCTGCTGCTCTTCAGAGTAGAATCCAATGTTGTCCTAGACAAGAGACCTAGAACACCAGTTGTATGTGAAGACTGACTGTAAACTGTAGTGATGGGATCCTTGTACTGACAGGTGCCAGGGCAGTGGAGATTGCCTGGAGCAATCCCCTCATTACAAACAAAACAAAAACAAAAAACACATGTGTAACTTGACATATTTTCATTTGTTTGTAAACATAACAGATCTTCAGGGTATCTGCTCTGTAATATGCTCCCACTCTGGAAGTTCATCCTACCTAATACTTACTGCCCAGCCAGTGAGGAAGGGGCTGTCATTGCCCATGTGTTAGGGTATGGAAACCGAGGCTCAGAGAGTTTAAGTCAATTGCTCAAGATCAGAGAGCTGTAATCACATAAAACATTTAATTCTCCTGCCACCTAGGAGTAACTCCTGTTAGCACCTGGCATTTAACGGATATAGAAAAGGACACCCAACCTGTTTAAGTGGCTTGCTTAGCAGTTTTGTTATTCTTGTTCCACAGAGCACTTTTCATGGCTAGTGTGTACTGATTTGGGTAATATTTGTCTCCCCCAGTAGGCAATCAATTCTCTGAGTGAGAGGATTGCTTCTATTTGCTCATCTCTGCATCCCCAGGGGCTGGCTTGTAATGGGTTTGCATCAACATTTCCAAATGAATAAATGAATGGACAGAGCTAAGTTGTGGCAGGTACAGCATTTTTCCTGCCTTCCTTCAAGTTTTGTGAAAGGAATTGGTTTTCCTTTGATCTCTGGGAATAGAGAAGTGTCATAATCTTGTCCCCCCAGGGAGCTTGACCTCCTGATGACATCCTCAAGGCTGCAGTGAAATGTTGGAACATCAGGTGTGTAGTTCCCTCTCTCTCCCATCCTCGTCATGGTGGAAAAAACCCTTCAAGGTGGAAGACCCTGTGCCCCAGGAGGCAAGATCTGGATCCCCTCTTGGAGCTTCAGACATAACCGAATGGACGTTGGCAGCCATGGGCCAATCGTGGAGGGCCTGCCGGCTGGTAAGAGTGCATAATGAATGTGGACATGTGGCGGAAATGGTCGTGTGCGGGACTCCTCATTTAAAAAGGCTCCCTGATGTGATATTCCTTATTGCAATGTGATTTGGGTCACATATTGGAAATTTCAAGAGAATCCAAGAAAAACAGAAAGGAAAATAAAATGTTCCTAGTGGGAATACTCTGTAGAATTGAAGAATAAATGTGATATTCTGGTTTCTAGGCAAAATAATTCAGTGTGATGGTATTTCATGGAGGAGCATCTATCTCCCAGAGCAAGAAGAATGGAAAAGTATTCTCTACTAAACCTATTGCGCCCTACTTAACATACAGCCAGACTTCAAGGGAAGTCTGAGGATTTCACTGCAATTAATTACATAAATACCAAGACATGTAGTCTCCCCCCAGACTAAAAGGTCTCTGGAACAATTAGGAGACTGTGGCCCCCTTGCCCCCTTGTCATGCACATTAATGTCACAGGCCTCAGCAGAGGACTTGGGGTGCTTTGATGCCCAATGTGCTCAATTTGGTTTCAGAGATTTCCAATTCCTTGCACCTAAGCACATGTCCTAAACAAACAAATAGCATTGGGACGGAACTCGCTAGCAGGCTGTGGAGACTTAATTAGTCAGTGGTCTTCCCACTGTTGAGAGCCTCCCAGATACTTGGCAGCATTAACATTCCTGGGATTGTATTTGGTCGGCCTTTGTAAAGGAGTTGAATGCCGCCTCATTAGCTCAGGCTGGTGGGGCATTTGTGTCTCTGACAACAGTTTAATTATGGACATTGTTTACTAATCAGTATTACAGTGACAGACTAGAGGGCTAATCTGAAGAGGAGCACAATAGCTTGCTTTCATTTTATTCTTTCAGCCAGTGAATGTAAAAGTTAAACAAACCTGATTTTGTAGCCCTTGTCTTCCATAATAAGATTCGGGGACCCATTCTAAGGCATTTAAGGGTGTCTACCTCCCTCTTCTTCAGTTTAGCTTGAATTTGGCCTGATATGTCCCACAGAAAGGAGTGACAGCTTCTGGATATGTTATGGTTGGACAACCAGAAGATCTGGGGGACTGGCTAGTTAAGACAACTGAATTTAGGAAACTGTGTCTTGATCCTTTGTCAGCTCCCATGAAGGCTTCTTCTCAGAGATCAAGAGTCATTTGAAATTCTTAGGGGTGAATTTTACAGACATTCAAAGCACTGAATTAAAAATTTCACTTCATGCACTTTACCTTTTTTACATATGTGGTTGAAGATTCGGTGTGTTTCTACTTAGCACGTTAGGAACTGTGAGCACAAAGTACTATGAAAACATTCCTTACTGGAGAGAAAAATGGGTCATTCTCAGACTCTGAAACTTCAGGGCTGATAGTGGGACATTTGTACGAAAATGTTTCTATAATTAGGAATTTCTATTAATTAAGGAAATAACATGGAGCACTCAAAGGCTTAATCCCTCCAACCTCTCAAATATTGGGGCATGGTAGCAGTTGGAGAATTCAACTTTCCAGAGTCAGCCTTGTCCCCAGAACAGAAGATGAGGGGGGAATGTGGGCGACAGCAGTGAGTTCAGGCAGAATCTTGGAGCCAGATCTTGGATTGTCTTGAACGTCACATTGGCCTGGTGGCAGGTTTCTGGAGGTGGATGAAAAAGTCCAGAGGAGGCAGATGTACTTTATTGCATAGATGTAGGCAGAATCCTGGGCCTCAAAGCTCATGTTTCAAATAAGCCTTGACTGTGTTGTTACTTGGGAGCAGGGATCTTCAACTCCACTGACTGATATAGGAAGTGCGTGTGAAAATGTCTTTGCTCTTCACTAGTGTTTCTTTCATATGGTGCTGAGACCCGGAATATTCACGTGACTGGACAAAGTGTGAGCAAGTTGGCAACGTGAGAGCCATACCAGCTGGTTGACGAGGGTTGTTTGCCCTGGAATGCTTTATTTTTATGTTTTTGAACTGAATTATGAACTAATGTAAAAATGTTGACATTTCACATAAAAATCTGTATTTCTGCCTTTTCTTGAATCATTGGAGTCTCTGAGAATGGGGCTAGCATTTTCACAAGGAGATAGCTGTCTGTGGTCACGACTGCATACCTCCTACCCCCCTAAAGGGCTGGATATGTGCTCTCCAGTTCCCAGACCCCTGCCCTCCCTAACCACTTGGCCTTGCTCACTCAGGTCCCTGCCTGGCCCCAGGCGCATGTCATACAGGAGGGGATCTGTGAACCCAGGGGGCCCTCCCACACAGGTGCTGGCTTTAACAACTGGAGGGGTTCCTTTCAGGTTAGAATTTCCTTGTCTCTTTCAGAATATGAAACCTTGGTGTTGATGTCCACTAGGTCACTCATACCCTGTGACTAGTATGAATTAACTTGTCAGATGGCATCCAAGGGTAGGGGAATGGTGTCTATAAGGGGAAAAGAAGGAAGAAGAAGGCTAAAGGAAAGGCACTATCATCACTTTTCGATTGGGTGGAGGACAAGGACTGGGCAGAAAGCACAACAGAGCTGATTCCTCCACATCCTTTTGTTTGAGGCAAGTGAGTAAGAAGAAAGCTATCCTAAGGCCTGCTATAGATGAAATGTTTGTGTCCCCTCAGAATCAATGTGTTGAAATCTAATCCCCAAGGTGATGGTAGTTGGGGGTGGAGCCTTTGGGAGGTGATTAGGTCTTGAGGGTAGAATGGAATTCGTGCCTTTATAAGAGACCCCAAAGAACTCCCTTGTCCCTTTCATCATGTGAGGACACAGCCAGAAGATGGCTGTCTATGAACCAGGAAGCTGGTCCTTACCAGGCACTGAATCTGCCAGTGACTTTGCAGCCTAAGGACCTGTGCGAAATAAATTTCTGTTGTTTATAAGCCTCCCAAACTATGGTATTCTGTTATAGGAGCCTGAACAGACTAAGATAAGTCCCATGGAGGCCCTAATGCCTCCTGCTAACAGAGATAATGGAACTATTTTACTTTCTTGGGTTTCTGGAGTATTTTGAGAAGACAGAATTATTTGGTGACTATAAGGAAATAATTATGCAGATAGTTTTGAGCATTATATATGGCACCTCTATTGGTCATTACGTAAGTACTATAATCATATTGTATAAGTATTATATTACATTTGGTCATTATATAAGCCATCTTTATTTAGCCACTTAAAAGAGCAAAGATGACTATTTTAACTTAACTTCCTCTTGACTCTCTATCTGGGAGAGGTACTAAGGGGGGCAGAGTGGCCAGAAGCAGGGAGCCAGAGTAGAGGGGGGACAGAAATGGGTTTACACAGTCCTTGCCTTTGCGTCCTGGAGCACTGGCCCCACAGAGCAGTCACGCAGGCCGTTCCCCATGGCTCTGTCCACCAGCACCCCCGCAACTAGGTTTGTCCCACTTGTAATAACTAGTCTCAGAATTTCTGATTTGATTCCGCCAATCCTCATGGTGTGATTCAGCTTCTAAGAAGAGTAAATCAACATTTTTAAGCCTGCTTGGATTTATTTTAAATAGACTCTCTCCACTAAAAATGGCCTGCAGTGTGATTTGGCCCAGTGCTAGAATGGTGGCTCCATTCTGGAGACATATTTGCCTTTAAAATAACATGGCTACAAGGAAATGCACCTCGCTGTTGGCCACATACATGTTTTCTTAGGAAATTGAAAGGACTTCTCTCTGAGTCACCTTAGCTGCTCCTCTGAGTCATTTCTGAGACTCAGGGAGAGAAGGAGGACAGAGAAGCAGGCGATGGAAAGGTCTGGACAAACTGTAGCCTTACATCTGGGACCCACCTCATACCGCCCTGGCCTGCTTTGACCTGGTGACATGTGCCCAGACCTCCTCTGGCCTCAAGGAAACTCCTAGAAGTCACTCACCCTATCCGCAGAAGAGAGTAGACAGATTTTTCTACTGTGTGTTTAGGTGTGTCCTACGTGTGGCACCTGTAGCTTTTCCAAGATCACCAGACCTGATCCTGCCTCTTTGAGGTTGGTGCCAGGTGGATGTGGCCTTCACCCGCGGCACCCATATCCTCTGCTGCCAGCACAAGGAGGCTGATTGTATCTCCTTGCTCGGCCATGAGGTGTACTTGGATTTGGGGCTCCTTGAGGGCCAGCAGATCTGGTGCCCTATCCTTCTTCCCTCCTTGAGTGTAACTTGGAAGCCCCCATAGTTCCGGAGGAGCCCTTGCCTCCCCATTTGACAACAGCTCAGGCATATTTCACAGGTGTACACTTCCTCTCTGGAAATGTGCATTTCTAGTTTCGTGATTCCATAGAATCAGAATAATTCTAAGTTTTGCTTCACTATTTGTTAGTTTGGTGAACTGGGGCAAGTTAACTTAACCATTCTAAGCCTCAGTTTCCCCAGTCACATAATGGAGATTGTAATGGTGGTAAGTGTGGCTTGCTCCACTCATGTACAGAACTCTACCTGATAGGGTTGTTGTGGGAATTGAAATTAAATCATTTCTGTAAAGTACTTAGGAACCAAATGGGTGAAGTGAGTAAAGTAAATGGGTAGAGTAATGGGTACTGAACACCCATTGAGTATTTAGTAAATGCTACTATTGCTGTATCTTCATGGATGTGGGAGCTAAAATGTACACTGTTAAGCATCCTGGGGTGTGAATCATTGCAAAATCCCATAACTGCCATGAGTGTTTGAGCCTTTGACACCAGACCTGGGGCATGTCTTCCTGGCAGGTGTCTCACGCTGACCTCATGCTGGTCTGTGTGGGGTGGAGGGGAGGGGCGTTTGTTGCTGGTGAAGGGAAGAGCTCCCTCCCAGGGGCACATGGACAGCCCTGGAGGGGAGATTTCAAGTTCACCAGCTTGTCTCTATTTAGCTTGCTGGACCCAGAGTCTGAGGCTGCAGCCGTATTCTGACTTCTTAAACTATATGAGTTGCTGCTTCCTTCTACATCCTTGGACAAATTAAAAGCAGTGTACACACAGAACTCTTTGGCCGGTGTTCACAAGCTGAGCCAAATTCAGAGTTGAAGGTTAGACACGAAATAGCAAACAGAAGCAAAGCAGACAGGCGCTCACACCTGGCTCTTAAGAATGAACAAAACAGATGCCCTGAAAGTCGGGAAGAATTTGTATGTGAATGCAGAGTCTTATGGATTTACCGTTTTGACTCCAACAGCCCTGAGAAGACTTTCAAAGTGAGGGAATGCCCCCTTAGGATTTCTGGAACAGTCGGGCACCTGCGTGGGGAGCCACGCCCAGTGACTCCCGGGAGGATTCTGATTTATGGAGAGAGGGATTCTGAACTCAGCTGCATTCTTGTGGCTGGGATCAAAAGGACTTTCTCACTGACCACAGATCACATCCCAGGAATCCTCCCTAGACAGCACATTCCTGAGAACAAATGCAGCCTTGGCCACAGCCTATGGGGTGGAGTAAGACTGGCAAGGCACGTATCCAGGAGGGTGGCATTTTACCCTAAATCATAGATTCTAGGTACCCCCCCAAACAAGAGACCTACAGGTTTGGTTTGGGGAAAGTTATAACTTTCCCTTCTTACCTAAGGGCAACCTGTTTAGTGGAAAACAAGCTAAACTGAATTTTCATCCTGACAAATTACTTTACTGGGACTAAGTTTCTATATCTGTGAAATGGGTATCTTGGGTTAGAATCAGAAGGATGTTGTTAGGCAGTTTGCTACAGTCCTCACCACTCCCTATTGTCTCATAACGTGGCTTGCTTCACTCACTCACAGAACCTCCCTGGCCCCATTGGGAATTTGAATTTGCAATCTCTGGACTGGATAATCTCTAAGACCTGTTCTTCCTTTCCCTCAACAGTCCCCCACTGTAACTTTCTTGAAAATTGTTGTTGGGAATAGATTTTAGAATATTTGTTTAGATAGTCAGGATGCTTATGTGTCTTCTGGACCAAGGTGTTTGGAGCAGTAGGAGAAGGGAATGGACACAACTAGGGCTGGGGATGGGCTAGGCATGATGGAGTCATGTCTGGCAATTCCAAAGCAGAGAAGAACGTCACTGGGAAGTGGGAAAACCTGCATAGGGTTGACGCATCCAACATATTCCACTGTTTGCTTTTCCAGAGTCTTGTCAAGAGTTGGCTTGCTCACTTGTTCCAGGGTAACTTGTCCTTGAAAGGGTCAGTGAAGTTGTACTTTTTCCTCTGATGGGGTGTGTTAGCCTGGCAGAGAAAAGAAAGGGATGAGGAATGCTGGGCTTCCTCCTGCCTGCCCATGCCATTGATGCAATCATCAGTTGCCCACATCTGCAATGAAAAGGGAAAGAAAAAGTGCTGAATATAATTAGAGCTCCATATCCCTTTTTGGAAGATGGAAGAGATATTGTACCCCAAATGAGCTAGTGTTAAGGTAGAAGAGGTTGTACAGGACTCCTTTTGTTTTTGTTCCATTCTTGATGAAGTCACAGCCAAGGATTTTGTTTGATGAAGAAATAAATTATATAATACTTTGTAAGCCTGTAGAGACAACAGCAATCATATTTAAAAGACTAATAATACTAACATTTAACATAAAAACTAGAATTTATATCTGGTCTGTGGGCTCTGTTTTTGACATAGTTGCTTAAAGTACTTAGATAAGAATCCTGTGCCTAAAAGGGAAGTTGATGCTTTGGTTAATTACAGATTTATCTCTTCCTAATAGATTGGGCACTTGATAATTATGTGGTGTTGATAACTTGTCTTTCTCCCCAAGCATGGGTCCAAGAGAAGACATATGGGGAAGGGGGCTGGCTGGGTGGGAAGAGCATGGCAAAGGGAGTATATGATAAATTGTTCTTAACTCATAATATTATATCCCAGACTCAACAAAAATAATATTCTGAATTTACGACCATTAACTGAGAGAGAATATCTCACTCACAGATTGGGGATTTTGGAAAAAAAGAATAATGTATGCTTCTACATCTAACACTTTCTTTTTTCTATTAGTACATTTTCCTTATAGCCTTCTTTCTGCACAGAAAACTCTTTGAATCAAGGAAGACAGGCTATCCATTTGGAAAGTGGGTTGTGGTTAAGTACCAGAATAGAGATGCAAAGGCTCTTAGGGATTCTAGCAATCCAGTGAGTTAGAAGAGACTCTTTCAAAAGCAGGCCTTGATGGTGGCCCATAATACACCTACGTGTGTATTTCTAGGGCTTAAAAAGACTCTGAATATAGAGGAAACTCTCACTTTTCCAATGAAAAGATCTTTCAAAAAAATAACATGGTTATATTAACTTATAAGGATATAGATGAATTAGTCACTTGTCTACTTATATATGTAGCTTATTAATGTAATTTTATACACATATTCAAAATCACCACCATATAAAGTAATTTAAGTTAGAAATATTGAATTTTTCACTATCAAAGTTTATGAAACAATTTTTTTAATGTTTACTTATTTTAGAGAGAGCATGTATGTGTGAGTAGGGGAGGGGCAGAGAGAGAGGAAGATAGAGGATCCAAAGCAAGGCTTTGTGCTGACAGCAGAGAGCCCAGTGTGGGGCTCAAACTCACAAACTGTGAGATCATGACCTGAGCCGAAGTCAGACACTTAACCAACTGAAGCACCCAGGTGCCCCTGAAACCATTTTATTAAAACTTTTCATCCATATCTGTGACATCCAAGCCTTCTGAGTCCTCTAACATGATTTGAAACTGCACACAGTTCTCACCTCTCTGTTTCAGGAACAGCTATGTTTGAAATCTGTTGATCCCAAGCCACAGTTAGCCATTTACAGAATATTAGAGGGTTTTGTTTTTTATCATTCTCTACACGTATAGTTGGCATCTCCACAATGTAACCTTTACTCTATGACTTGTAAAACTGTCTTTTAAAAAGCTCCTTTGCAATGACACATAACATTTGCAATTAGCCTGGGCTAACTTCCTTTCTTTCTCTATCTTTTTTTTTTTTTCCCTTTTCTTAAACCAGCTCTATCAGGTGAATTGTATAAACATCCCAAATTAGTTTTGATTTCATTCTATTAATCTAATTATTTATTTTTTATTAAATAATGTAATTGCGAGCATGCTCTCTAACATAAAAGTCCCCTGCTCTGACACATGCATAGCCTCACTGCTCTAAAAGTCTTCCGTGTTCCACCTATTCACCCTTCCCCACCAGTCCCTGGCAACCACTGATCTTTTCCTTGTCTCCTTAATTTTGCCTTTCCCAAAATGTCATATAGTTGGAATCATATAGTATGTCATCTTTTCAGTTTGGCTTCTTTCACTTAGTAGTATGCATTTAAGGTTCCTCACTGTCTTTTCATGGCTTGATTGCTCATTTACTTTAGCACTGAATAATATTCTATTGTTTGGATGTGCCATAGTTCATTTATCCACTCATCTATTGAAGGACATTTTGGTGGCTTCCAAGTCTTAGAAGTTATGAACAAAGCCATTATATACATGCATGCGCAGGGGTTTTGTTTTGTTTTGTAGACATAAGTTTTCAGTTCATTTCGGTAAATACCAAGGAGTGCAATAGCTAGATCATATGGTAAAAATATGTTTAATTTTGGGGCACCTGTGTGGCTCAGTGGGTTGAGCATCCAACTCTTGATTTTGGCTCAGGTCATGATCTCATGGTTTGTGAGATCAAGCCCTGAATCAGGCTCTGCACTGACAGCACAGGGCCTGCTTGGTATTCTCTCCCTCCCACTGTCTCTGCTCCAAACCTGCTCACTCTCGCTCCCGCGTGCTTTCTGTCTCAAAATAAATAAATAAATAAACTAAAAAAAAGAGTATGTTTAATTTTGTAAGAACTGCCAAACTGTCTGTGAGAGTGACTGTACCACTTTATATTCCCACTAGCAATGAATGAGAGTTCATGTTGCTCTACATCCCTGACAGCATTTGGTATTGTCAGTGTTCTGGATTTTGGCCATTCTAATAGATATGTAGTGATATCTCATTATTGTTTAATTTGTATTTCCCTGATGACATATGTTGTGGGACATCTTTTCATATGGTTATTTACCATCTGTACATCTTCTTTACTCTGGTATCTGCTAAGATGTTGGCCCATTTGTTAATCAGGTTGCTTGATTTCTTGTTGAGTTTCAAGAGTTCTTTGGATAACAATCAGTTGGGTCTTTGCAAATATTTTGTCTCATTTCATGCCTTGTCTTCTCATTCTCTTAACATTGTCTTTTACAGAACAGAGGTTTTTAATTTTAATGAAGTTTAGCTTATCAATTCTTCTTTCATGGATCATGCCTTTGGTGTTGTATCTAAAAAGTCATAGCCCAACCCAAAGTCATCTAGATTTTCTCCTATGCTGTCTTCCACAAGTTTTATAGTTTTGAATTTTATATTTAGGCCTGCAATACATTTTGAGTTAATTTTTATGAAAGGTGTAAGTTCTATGTTGAGAGTTTTGTTTTGTTTTTGCCTATGGATGTCCAGTTGTTCAAGCACCATTTGTTGGGAAGACTATCTTTGTACCATTGTATGGTTTTTGATCCTTTATCAAAGATCAGTTGACCATATTTATGTGGGTCTATTTGTGGGCTCCCTATTTTGTTCCATTGACCTATCCCTTTGATGATTTGTCTATTTGTCTATTCCTTTGCTGATACCACACTGTCTTGATTACTGTAGCTTTACAATAAGTTTTATGGTCAGATAATGTCAGTCCTCCAACTTTATTCTACTCTTTCAATATTAAGTTTTTAGTCTGGGTCTTTTGCTTCTGCACATAAACTTAAGAATTAGTTTGTCAATATCTACAAAATAACTTGCTGGCATTTTTGATTGGGGTTGCATAGAATCTACTGATCAAGTTGGGAAGAACTGACATCTTGACAATATGAACTTTCCATGCACATGGAATGTCTCTCCAGTTATTTAGCTCTTCTTTGATTTCATCAGAGTTTTGTAGTTTTCCTCATGTAGATCTCATGCATACTCCATTAAATGTATAAGTAAGTATTTCATATTTTGAGTGCTAGTGTAAATTGTAATGTGTTTTTAATTTCAAATTCCACTTGTTCATTGCTGACATATGGAAAGCAATTGACTTTTTGTATGTTAACCTTGTACCTTATAACCTTGCTATAATTGCTTATTAGTTCCAGGATTTTTTTTTTTTTGGTAAATACTTTCAAATTTTCTACATAAGTGATCATGTCATCTGTGAACAAAGACAATTTTATTTTTTCTTTTCAATATATATGCCTTTTGTTTCTTTTTCTTATCTTATTATATTAGCTAGAACTTTCAGTATGATATTTAAAAAAAAGTAGTGAGAGGAAACATCCTTGCTTTTTTCTTGATACTAATGGGAAAACTTCAAGTTTCTCGTTACTAAGTAAGATGCTAGCTGTAGGTTATTTGTAGATATTCTTTAGTAACTTGAGGAAGTTCCCCTCTATTCCCAGTTTACTGAGAGTTTTTATCATGAACAGCCATTGGATTTTGTCAAATGCTTTTTCTGTACCTATTGATATAATTGTGTGACTTTTCTTTTTTAGATTATTGATGTGTTAGATTATATTAACGATTTTTGAGTGCTGAACTAGCCTTGCATTCCCTGGGATAAGTCCCACTTAGTTGTTGTGTTTAATTCTTTTTATCCATTGTTGGATTTAAGTAACTTTTTTAAAGTTTACTTATTTATTTTGAGAGAGAGAGAGAGAACGAGGGAGGGAGGAGCAGAGAGACAGAGAGAGAGAGAGAGAGAGAGAATCTTAAGCAGGTTCTGTGCCATCAGCATGGAGCCAGACACGGGGTTGGATCTCACAAATTGTGAGATCATGACTTGAGCCTAAACCAGAGTCAGATACTTAACTCACTGAGCCATCCAGGAGACCCTAAGTAACTTGTTTTTAATCCAGTGTTTTCCAAATATATTTCACTATGGAACCCTTTGCATAAAGCAACTGTTAACAGTTTGTGTAACAACAGATCTGTGGCACTAACCTCTCAAGAAAAAGTGGAGACAGAGGTATGAAGAGGAGAGATGCCACAAAGAACTTGGAAGGGTCCCCATGGTCTTTAGGGACTATATATCGGCACTTTCAGATACCACTAGGAAAAAGAGCAGTGTATGAAGTCAAGCATCAGAAGACATTTCTCTTGCGAAGAGAGATCTTATTATTTTGTGGGCTGCTCTAGGGTGCTTGGTTATTTTAGAGCAGGCTGCCATAAGCATATGTCCATGATGAGTGTAAGATGACCTAAGAGAGCTTGACAAAGGAGACGAATAATAACTCCACTGCTCCTGAGAAAGCAGGGGAAACCCATGAGGGGGTAAAGGTAGTAAGGGAGGGATGGTTCCCAGTGTCACATGGGGTGATATCACTCAAATTATCTCCTCATCTTGGTCCAAAGACAAATAGATACCCTCACCTCTCTCAACCCTAGTCTAAAGAAAACTGGTACCAAATTCCTATAGAAAAGGAATTTTGGAAATACCATTTAAATGCATAACAGCCTTCTTTTGATGACTTGATGAAAAATTTTAAACCTTATTGGAGGAGGGCCCTTTCCCTAGCATGGCACATCCAACAGCCATGGCAGAAGAGTGACCTGGGTTACCCCACTCTGGGTGAGTTCACCAGGCAGGGAGTGCTAGGAGCACAGTTTCAGCCAGGAAGGGTAACATCCCCCATGAGCCCTGTGGGGGGCTCGGGACATAAAGAAGGAGAATAGATACCAGGGGACAGCTAAGAGGAGAGGCTAAAATGGTGGACAAAGAGCCCTAGTGAGACACTGAAGGGACCCTGCAATAGGAAAGAAGGTGCTGTGAGCTATGTAAATCAGATCTCACAGTCACACATTTTTTAAGGCTATCCTGATACTGGCATATGTAGGGCGGAAGTCTCCAAGTGTCATTGGTGACCAAGAAATCGTGGGTAACTTTTGCAAAAATGCCAATTCCAGGCAGCAGCCCTGGAAATTCAGAATCAGTAGATATGTCCTGAATTGACTTTTAACAAGTTCCCCGGGTAATTCTGATGTGCATCCAGGTTGAGGGACCACCAATATGAGAGAAGGGCCAGGTTTTATACTGAAAATATTTCTTGAATTTAAAAATGTCTGTTGTGAAGTAAACTTGGGGAAATTAAAATACACTCTCTTAAACTCATAGTGCTCCTTATTAAATGCAGAATTATTACTTAAAATAATCAAACAATTGTACTTGCTGATGAATAGTTTAAAGAGCCTCTTACTCAACCATTGCCTGCAAACCTGAATCCCCCCGTTCTCCTCGACTCTCATTCCTTCCCTCATTTGTCCTTGTTTGAGGACTATTCCCTTTATTCACCTGCCCAAGCCAGGATCCTGCTCTGATATGCACAGAATCTCTGCCTATTTGAATCTTTTCTGCCAGGTACTTAGAAATAAAACAATTTTCAATTTGTAATTTTTAGTTTTTGCTCTTGTTTGAATTATCTACACTCTGGTACTTTTTAAATAATCGTACTCCCCATTTTTGAGTCATTGAATTAGAAATGGCTGGAGGGGGGGCACTTTTCTCATTTTAATAATAGCATTCATGATACCAGAGAGCCAGACTCTATCCTTAGACGTCAATTTCATGTAAGTCTCACCAGGCAAATCCATCTGAAAGGAAATTCTGGCCAAGAGAGAACAAGCTACAAACTTTACAACCCAAACCACCCTCCTTTATGGTAGTTCCCTGTTAGATCTTGCCGTTTGCAATAGACAGCAGCCTTATATTTTCTGTCATTTTGCAGACATTTTGGACAAGATGCTCATACCTTAGTTTCTCCATCTGTAAAATTGAGGCAATAATGTAATATTATACAATATAATTTTTTTTGCAAAGAATATTAAAATCCAAGTGTGGCTGGTTCAAGTGTAACTAACCCAAAATGTGTTTATCATTTAAAATGGAAATCTGCAAAGAACAATTTGATAGTAACTGCATTTTCAATGAGCGGCTTGAGGTCACAGTTCATAAAATAGTCCTGCACCACTTGGGTCGTTTTCTGCAGAATTTGTAAACTGAAGGGATGGAATGCTCTCTGCTGTGTAAATTTTGCATCTGCTATTTCTTACAACTGCTTTCCCTAGAGCATAAGTGACCGAAGCAGCAGAGTTAGTAGAGAAAACAGGTGTGCTTGTTCAAAGGAGGAAAGTAAGTGTATTCATGAAAATGATCTCCCCAGCACTCCAGCCTTTCTCCAGGAGAGACTTACAATCCAGGCATCCCCGTGGGCACAGCCAACTGATCGGTGCAGAGCTGGCTTCTTGCATTTTCCAACTTGTAGCTTGGCAAGTTCAGGATGGAACATTAACTCCTGCTCACAGGATTAGAGATGCATGCTTGTTCTTTGTGGCATTACAGAGTTCCTTTGGTTTTAGCTTGAGATTTTTCCAGTTAGAGTCAGAGAACTGTGCTTACCTGGGTAGCTACTTTCAAAACTTGAACCCTAGAGATGCTCATTGGTAAGTAAGGCAAGTGAGGAAAATTGTATTTTTATTTCAAAGCTATATATTCAAGATTCTAAGATTATAGGGGGCAGCAAACCAAAGCTAAAGCATAAGAGATCTTAATGTTTACTCTTAAAGAACATAACAAGCCCTCAAAGGGATCCTATGTAATACCTAGAGGTTACATTTCCTTGGAGAAGACGATAGGGCCCAGGTTCTATCTGGTCTTAACATTTGCAGGTTTGGAAACTGGATTTTGTCAGTACCTAGGAACGCTTGAAGACTATCTCATGCCCACAAAACTCCCAAGTGACAATCGTTTGACTTACATTGAGAGGTTATCTGCCAAGTTGACTGGATACTCTTATTGGCTGGATGGAATATTTATATTAATTTACAACAAGAAATATAACTCTCAAGTGCACTCAGGCTTGCCTAGCACTTCGCTCTGTAGGATGGCTACAGAAGAATCTAAAATACAATCAGAAGGTTGCATGTTGGTCTTGTCAATATCAATACTAAGTGCATCGAGTCATTTAACTTGACCTGTCCTTCTATAGTATCAGAATTCATGCCAAGCAAACTGGATATTTGAGCCCAGGGGTCAAATCCCTTCTTCCCTGAGGTGGTGTTGGAAGCTTCCTGTCACATTTGTATTGTCTCATTTTTTTTCCCTGTGATGACAAATTTCTTTCGTCCCTCAGTGTTTCTCAAATGTGTCCTATGATTCACTAACCCTATTATTCTTTGGGTAAAAAGGGTTTTGTAGTTGAAAAATTCACCACTGCCTACCATTCCCTTATTTTGTGGCTTCACTATGCTCATTAGCACATCAAAAGTTCTGAGCAAAACTGTTTAACTTTGTTTACTCCCACATTCCTTAAATTTACTTGGCCAGGGAACACTTTCTTTGTGGAGTATCTATTAGCATTCCAAGAAACTAGGTATTCCAGGAAATACTCTTTGGGAAATACTAATATAGCCATGAGTGCTGCCAATTGGGAAACAGTCAAGTTTTCTCTCCTCTTGCATTTTGCCTGGATAACACCTAGAGTTTGTGGCTGCCTCGCTGTGGGCTCCAAGTCCTGACTATAATGATGGAAGACCGAAGAAGCAAAGGGAAGCAGGGTAAACCTAAAGAAAGGTGAATTAGTCCTGGGTGAAATAAGTTCCAGGAGACTAAAATGGCTGGCTTCTAAGCTTCTAGTTCTACATATTTGGGGCTCTAAAGCTCCTTCCCATTTGGGGGAAAGCACATTCCTTTATTGGGCTTCAATACTTTTTTTCTCTAGCGAATGGAGAAAAATAGAACTTTGCTTAGTAGGATACAGAAGATTTTCTGAGAACCTACATAAACAATTATAAGTTCTTATATGTAATGACTTTCTCAAAGTGTATTTATTTATTTATTTTAATGCTTAATTTTGAGAGGGAGAGAGAGAGAGAGACAAACAGAGAGAGACAGAGCACGAGCAGGGGAGAGGCGGAGAGGGAGGGAGATGGCTCCAGGCTCTGAGCCATCAGCATAGGGCCCGATGTGGGGCTCGAACTCACAAACTGTGAGATCATGACCTGAGCCGAAATCAAGAGTGGAATGCTTAACCGGCTGAGCCACCCAGGTGCTCTTAAGGTTAGTTATTTTTGAGATAGAGACAGAGACAGCAAATGGGGGAGGGGCAGAGAGGGAGGGAGAGAGAATCCCAAGCAGGCTCCACACTCTCAGCACAGAACCCTATATGGGGCTCGAACTCATAAACCATGAGATCATGACACATGCTGAAACCAAGAGTCAGATGCTTAACCGACTGACCCACCCAGGTACCCCAATTTTGTAATGGCTTTTAAGCCTTAGCAGGTTGTGTGGTAGAAAAAGACCACACATGATACTGGAAAACCAGGGTTCAAATTCCAACACCACTCCAGTGTTACCTTAGACACATGGCTTCAGCTCTCCAAATTTCAGATACGTTGTTATCAATTCAAACACGGATAACAATGCAAGCTTGTAATGTCACTGTAAGGATTAAATAGTGGTTGTTTAACACCCAACAGCCCTTAGCACTGTAATATGCTTGTTTCTTTTTAATCTTCCTAAACAATTATATGTAGTGGCTATAGTGGAAGGGAAACTAAGGTGTAGGGAAGTAAAGACACACAGCTAATAATGGTGGACTTGGAGTTTGAATCCAGAAGTCTATTTTCTTTGGTACAATGCTACATGCAGAAGTCTAGATCTGGCATGTAAGTATTTAATCCATGTTTTAAAGTATAACTGGTTTTCTTTTTCCTTAACATAATGACTAGAATGATTCATGTTAAGTATAAAACTATGGAAAAATGCAAAGAAAATAACCCTTTAGGGAAGAAAAGCTCAGGCCAGATAAACATTATATATTGCTTTACATAAATTTTTTATTAGATCATATTTAGGAATGTCTGCATGATGTTAGTAATCACTGCTGATAGTTTTTTGGTTTTGTTTATGTTTATATACTATTATATTGTCAGATTGTCATATCATACACAAACATTCATGGTCACCCAAACTTTTGGAGATTTTCCATATATGATGCTTACCTTTCCAATATAGAAGTCAGAAAATGCATATCTCAGGTTACTTTGTGGCCGGCGAGGGCTGGGGGCAGACTTGTGACCTGGGCTCTGTGATAAGGCCCATCCAAGGTTAGAGCTGGAAGTAAGATGCAGGCGTTGGCACATGGGAGGGAACCACCCTTCTGCTGAAATCGATGGTGGAGATATGCAGAGGAGATGACGGTGACGTAATTCCTGGCCTCCAGTCCTAGAGGTCTTAGGTACCGAGTATCAGTGCAGTGATGTTCTCCTCAGAGATGTCCATGTGCTGTGGCTGAGCATCACTCCTGGTGGTGCAGCTCCAGGGTCTGCCTTCCTGGCCCTTCTGGAGGTTCCGAAGATGTGTACTCCTGTTTCATGAGTTCCTGTTTTTCCATGTAAACTTGCCAAGGTGGATTCTGCTGTTTGTAACTCAAAATTGTCACTGATAACCCTGTTTAATTGCAGTTCCTGACACTCTACTGGGCATACAGTAGATGCTCAATGAATGCTTGATGAATATATGCTGAATGCATAAATGGGCAATTGTGAAACTGGTGGTGGTGATGGTGATGGTAGTGGTGACGGTGGTGGTGGTGGTGGTGGTGGTGGTGTGTGTGAGACACCCCTGCTCTATCTTTACTTTTCTTAGGTTTGATCTCATTCCCTTGGGAACTTTATGTAGGGGTTTGGTGTGGTCCATTTTTGTTTCTGCCTATGACTTTAGAATGTAAGAACATTGTAAATATTAAGCCCATTCTATACTTTGTTTTGAGGGGCTATTACTAAAGATATGTGGATAAGTTTATACCAGGTTTTCCTCCTTTAGAATTAGGTGAACAAGTTTTTCTCATTTCTGCTTGTCAGAAGGAAATTTGAAATGTATGAGATCTGGGGTTAACTTTTAAGTTAAAGCTGATATTTTTCTAGAGAAGAATCTTTCTGAAAATTGCTTCATTCTCTGAGAGATTTTTAACTAAGAATATCAAAGAGTCACAGGAATAGTTGTTTTTTGAAGTTTATTTATCTATTTTGAGAGAGACAGAGACAGCATGAGTGGATGAGGAGCATGGAGAAGGGGAGACAGAGAATCCTAAGGAGGCTCCACACTTGGAGCCTGGTACAGGTCTTGAACCCATGAAACTACGAGATCATAACTTGAGCCAAAACCAAGAGTTGGATGCCCAACCGACTGAGCCACCTAGGTGCCCCAGGAATAATTTTTTATCATTTTTGTTTCACATTTTAAAATATATTTTTATCATTTTCAAGGGGTCATTCAGAAATTGATCCAATTTAGCATTATGTTTTGTGGTAGGTAAGGGGTAGAATGCTTGCTTGACATCCATACTTTAGATCCTAGGAAGACCCAAATAACAAAGTTTTATGCCCAAATAACATGTAAGATTTATCCCAGAAACTGTATAAAATGGGACATTTATATGTTGGGTCAAATTTTCACTTACTTGCCTTAACAACTTTGTAGTTCTGTGTGAGCATCCATTGGTTTCTTAGGGATATCTTTGAAGAGGGGGTTCTAAGTAGAAAAGCCCTACTAAGTTCTGGATTTGGAATTCTACTCAGAAAGAGGCAGAAGGATGCCAGTGAGCAGCAAGGAAGGAGAGCAGAAGGTAAGGTCCCCACCTCCCCCCTCTCCCAGGCCAAACGGAAGACTGGCTTCCCTGGAAGGGGGGGAGCTACCCACTCCCATCTGGTCCCTACAACAGCATAACACTTAAGACCTTCGCAAAAGGAAATATCTACTAAAATTTTACAATGCCTTTTGTATAATTTGGTTTTTTTGGTTCAGATGGATGTTAATTAAGGGAAATTTCACCCTAAATAGCTAACACATATGAAGTTGTTTGGCGAAGGTTATTTTTTCCCTAGAGAAAACTGAGAGAGAGAGACAGAGAGAGAGACAGAGAGAGAGACAGAGAACTCATGGAGCTGTAATCACACATTAGGATACTCTTAAGGGTCTGGTTTATCTAGAAACAGGACATTTAAAAGATAAAGTTGACACTCTGTTTTAATCCCACCCCCAGCAGAGTCAAGTTTTTTGGCATTTCTCTTCATCAAGAATTAAGGGTGAAATGTGCAAGAGACAGGTTTTGTTTTTAAAACAACAGCTGCTAAGCAACCACTATCATCTACCTTCTGTTACCAAGTTTTGGGCAGATAGTGGCCGGGTGGGTATTTCCAGGAGCTCTCCCTGTATTTTGGTCCTTTGATCCCACAATTATCTTTGAACATCTGTTTATGGACCCACTGAGCTATTTCTCCTCTCATGTTTAAATCTGGCAGTGAAACCACAATTTTGTAATCCTGCAAGGGAAGTGTAGTGGGAAACAATATCTCACCATGTTTCTTAAAAAAAGTGCAATGGAATAAATACTAATGTATAGTATTTCTTTCTTGGCATATCTGCATTAGATTCTTGCTAATTATCTAGTCATTTCTTTAGGTTTCACCTCTAAAAGATATTGCCAGAGGTTGCCATAGAAACCATGCTGTGCTCAACTTAGAACTAGTGGCTGATATTTAGGGCTGGTGTGGACAAAAGGTGTTAACTTCATCTACTAGGGTTGTTGAAGTGCAGAGGCAATTGCTTTACGCCAACATGGTATTATTCTTTGTTTCACATAAGTGCGCTTCTTAGCAAGGATGACTAGTTTGCTTTGTGGGAAGGGAAAAAGAAATCTCCTTTTTATTTTGAGGCATTGTATATTGATATTTATACCCTTTAAAAATTTTTGTTTTTAAAACGAATAAACAGTTTTAAAATAAACAGTTTTAAAACTGTTTATTTTTGAGAGAGACAGAGTGCAAGTGGGGGAGGGGCAGAGAGAGAGGGAGACACAGAATGTGAAGCAGGCTCCAGGCTCTGAGCTGTCATCACGGAGCCTGACGCGGGTCTTGAACTCAAGAATCGTGAGATCATGACCTGAGCCAAAGTCAGATGCTTAACTGACTGAGCCATGCAGGCACCCTACCCTTTTTTATATTGTGGGATAAACTTGATTTAAGGAATCAGACTGTCTATACCCCAAAGTGCTTGACATGATGTATATAAATAAATTTTCTACTTTGCCATTTTTGTCAGGATTCAGCTTTGTGTTTTCCTTTAAAACCTCAGGTCTGCTTTTTAAGCATATATATATATATATATTAGAATATATATTCTCATTACATGTGATATGATATGCTTTATATCATATTATACATATAACACACTAATATTTTAGGATATATGTTTAATCTATCTTTTGTGCTTTGATAGATATATTTATGTGAGTACACTAGTGTGGATTGAAAAATTATAATCATATTGTACTTACTGTTTTGTAATTTGTGTTTTTCTACCATGTAATATCTCAAACATTTTCTGTTTTATTAAATGTCTTTTAAGAAATGTTCATACTCTAATATAAGGATGTACCACACTTTACTCAGCCAATCTCTAAATGTTAGACATTTAATTGTGTTTTAGGTATATTGAAAGGGAATGCTTTTTACACATAAATTCTTGGATTCACCTCTCGTTAGGTTCTTGTGATAAATTCCTAGAAGTGAAATTGATAGTTCAAATGGTGTACATGTTTTGACACATTTGCCTCTGAAAGACTGGAATAACTTCCAGTCTTACTCATTATGTTTATAAATGTTGGTTTCTTTCTATGTTTGTATTTACTGGTTATTAATGCTTTTCTAATCCTTAGCCATTTGGTAGGCAAAAATGAAAGTGTTGCGTTGTTTTTAAATTTGTGTTTTGAGATAGTTTGATCTGCCATGCCATGATTCCTAGAAACTCTTGGTTCCTCCTACTTAGCTTGTTTTAAAAGAGACAGGCACTACAGTGTTTCAGATAGGGTAAAAGTTGTGTGTAGAAGTTTAAAGCTGTGGTTGAGTAGAGAATTCACAGTTCTGTGGATATCCCAACTGTATGATAAATACAGGCTGCTTCTTAGGTAATATAAGATGCCGATGTCTTATATCAATATAAGATTACAGTGTGTTATATTGTTACCTAACACAGTTCTTAGAAATGTATTGTATAATCAAATAAGCTCAATGGGAAACTGAGCAGAGATTTTTTGGGGGCTAACACCTGCAGAGGTGTGAATTCAAGGCCGTGTTAAAATTGGCTCAATCAAGATTACCAGATAGCAGCATTCAAACGGACCATACCACTCATTGGAACATATTTCTGTATTCCCTCATTCATCATAAGCCTTTGGAACTTACTTACATATGTGCACATGCTTTGTTGAAGTAAAACTATGGTGTTTCTGGACAACACGCAAGCAGAGGCACGTTGGGATCGCCTCTTTCTCTCCCACTGCTTCTACTGTGGCCTGAAGGATGGGAAGAGAACTCATTATCCAGTTTCATCACCCAGTGAAATCATTGTAAGGTCACTAGAGAATGCAAGCAGATGCTCTCAAAGCCAGGAGATTTGTGCCTTTGGTAGAGCTCTGAGAGATCAACCTGCAGACCTCTGCTAGGACTCAAACAGATGGCTACTGGATAAGCGACCACCAGAACTGGACAAAGCAGTTCTTGCCTTTATTGTAACATACCACATCTACTTGCTTTCCTTTACCATTGCCTACGTCTCCATCAAAAGTTAGTCCCTCCTCTGTGCTCTCTCGTGCATGTCTCTATCCGGGCACTGGCTACAGTGGATGCTTTGGAATTATATTTTCATCAGCCTGCCCAGGTACTACGGAGTCTCATGACTTACCC
Source organism: Crocuta crocuta (assembly GCF_008692635.1). NCBI lineage: Eukaryota > Metazoa > Chordata > Mammalia > Carnivora > Hyaenidae > Crocuta > Crocuta crocuta. Next base: position 1,502,559 of record NW_027527551.1, on the reverse strand, counting down.
ATTTTTATATGGTAAGTCCAAAACACAGTGCTTGGTACATACAGGTGCCAGTGTTTGCATGATGTTTCAGTGATAAGGTTATCAGCCTTTGGCCCCTCTGCATGCTGGCTGGAAGGGCAGCTCAGAGCACAGGGAGAGGCAGACCTCGCCAGGCCTGAGTTGCTCTGGTAGTCTGCTGTTTCACCTTAGACTCAACTCTTGCATCACCCTTTGAGACTTTGACTTTTTGAGACGAGCTTTCTTTGTCACTATTGAAATATCATAGGAGTTTATTGAGACCTGTTTGATATTAATAATAGGAAAGGAGCAGATATTTTGAGAATTCATTTTAAAGATAGCCTGAAGTGATGCCTTTTAGTTTATCTGTAACCTCAAAGGATGGGGAAGGGACTATTGCGAGGAACTGCAAGCATTTCTGTTATTCTTCTATAGAGAATGTTGTATTCTACACATGCCAGAGCAGCTCTGTGCAGGGTGCCTCTTAAGTCAGCTGCAGAGCCCAGACGTTCCAGTCAGTGCAGGGTCCTACGCTCCTGTGAGGAGTGCAAGGTGTTTTTTTGTGTCAAGTTGAAAAGTTTGATTTTAGTCTCCTGGAATATCATTAATAGCTCACATAGAAATAACACGTGTTGGTGAGGATGTGGAGAAAAGGCAGGCCTGGTGGTAGGAACATAAATTGGTGCAGTCACAGCAGAAAACAGTATGGTGGCTCCTCAAAAAATGAAAATAGAACTACCCTACAACCCAGCTTATTTGTATGTCCACTTCAGTGTATTTATCCAAAAATAATGGAAACATGAATTCAAAAAGATACATGCACCCCTGTGTTCATCGCAGCGTTACTTACAGCAGCTAAGATACTGGAGTAACCACTATCCAGACACCTGGTGTGCTGGGGTGGCTCAGTCTGTTAAGCATCCAGCTTTGGCTCAGGTCACGATCTCACAGTTCGTGGGTTCAAGCCCCACGTAGGGCTCTGTGCTGACCGCTCAGAGCCTGGATCCTGCTTTGTATTTTGTCTCCCTCTCTCTTGGCCCCTCTCCCACTCATGCTCTGTCTCACTCTCTCTTTCTCAAAAATAAATAAACATTAAAAAAAATTTTAAAGATATAGGAACAACCTAAGTGTCCATCAATAGAGGACAAAGAAGATGTGGGGTGTGGGTGTGTGTGTGTAAATATTACTCAGCCACAAAAAGGAATGAAATCTTGCCATTTGCAGCAACATGGATGGACTTAGAAGACATTATGCTAAGTGAAATAAATCAGACAGAGAAAGACAAACACCATATGATTTCACTTACATGTAGAAGCTAAAAAACAAAACAAATGAACAAAACAAAATAGAAACAAACTCATAAATACAGAGAACAAACCGGTGGTTGCCAGAGGGAAAAAAGATAGATAAGGGAACAGATGATACAGGTGAAGGGGATTAAGAGGTACAAACTTCTGGTTATAACATAATTAAGTATTGGGGAGTAAAGTGTAGCAGAAAGAATACAGCCATAAATTTTAAAGAGAAGCTCAAACAAGCAGTAAGTTGGCTTTAAAAATGCACGATTGGTTATTTCAAAATAGACATGGGATTTTAGTTTAAAATAATTTTCCTAACAATAGTATTGCTGTCTTCCATAAGGCTTTCAGATGCTATTGAAAATAATCAGAGATGACTATTCTTTATTTTTTAAAAAATGTTTATTTATTTTTGAGAGAGAGAGAGCAAGCCAGTGCAAGCAGGGGAGGGGCAGAGAGGGAGAGGGAGACAGAGAATCAAAGCAGACTCCAGGTTCTGAGCTGTCAGCACAGAGGCTGTTGCAGGACTCAAACTCATGCACTGTGAGATCATGACCTGAGCTGAAGTCAGACCCTTACCGACCGAGCCACCCAGCTGCCCCAAGGTAATTATTTTTTATACCTGAGCACATAGAAGAGATTCAACAGATACATATATTCTATCTCAACATCTAAAGCCTGCAGGTAAAGAATCATTCATGTTTAATTTCAGCTAGAAAGACAGATTGAACAATAGGCTATTATTAGACTTTGGTTTATTTCCAAGTATTAAATATGTACCAGATAAATATGATTCTCATGAAGATTAACTATATGTAAAATTTCTCTACTTTTGGTAACTTCTGCAGCCCACTAGAGAAAAGTGGCAAGCTTTGGGGTTTTCGGAGAATTTGAATAGCAAGAAAACAGCCCTAGGTGGTGGGCACATTTTGTCTCAGTGTCTCCTTTTTATTTGAGCAGCACTATTACCTCCTGTCAAGTTACACGGGCAAAAATCCTATTCTTCTGAGAATAGCAATTGCGTCACTCCATGTGTGTTTCTTATTTTGGCTGATAGACTATTTAAAAAAAATTCTAGCTCTTTTCCACTTTTGCATGTGCTTTGATTTTTGGCTCATGTGTCTACCATGGATACTAAACTGTAACTCTGATCTGGCCCCCTTATTAGAAGTCTGTCAGCTGTATTCATATGAACAGCATCACTTTAGAGGAATAAGTTTTGAACTTTTTGGATTGCCATCGCACTTTCACAGTTGCAAACCCCTGTGATGGGAACTTTATATGCTCTCAGAGATTTTTTGAGCCAGGGTTATAGAAGAAGGAAAAAGGAGAACAAGAACAGATAGAACTGATGAAAATACCAGAGAATATTTTAATTATTCAGTAGATCGTTCTTACTTTTAAGCCAGAGACAAGTTTTTTGTTTTTTTTTTTTAAAGAGAAAACTCCTGATTTAACTAAATAACACATTGAATCCATCCCAGTGTTCGGATTGAGTTTTCTTTATCTTTTGGAATACATCCCCTCCCCCACCCCACCCCCATCCCTGGGCCTCTGCTCTCAGTTACAATATCATTTTTCAAAGGGAAAAATATTGAAGAGTCCTTTGTAATTTCAGTTCCGGCATTATCAGTTATGGATTCAGGATCTTCTCAGACTGTAGGCAAAAATAAAATGGCTAATAAAAGGGGGGAATTTCATTTCTGAATATGAGATTTGATTCTACCCAAATACAGCATGAAAACTTGAGTGTTAAAAATGTGACTTAAGTAGGGAAATGGTTTAATTATGGTGCATTTGTATTACGGGATATAATGCAGTCTTTTAAAAGAACAACATAGATATATATATTTAAATTTTTTTTTCATGTTTATTTTTGAGAGAGAGAGACAGAGCATGAGTGGGGCAGGGGCAGAGAGAGAGAGAGACAGAATCAGAAGCAGGCTCCAGGCTCTGAGCTATCAGCAGAGAGATCCACATGGGGCTTGAACACACGAACCGCAAGATCATGACCTGAGCCAAGGTCAGATGCTTAACCAACCGAGCCACCCAGGCACCCCAATATATCTAACCAGAGGTAGTAAGCTTGAGGTCTGGAGTTCAGGCTGGACGTGGGTCTGGGGGTGACAGAGCTTGTGGTATACTGAGAATGTGGGTCCCACTACATTGCTAACTGGTTCATGTTGCACATTGGGTACAGTGTTGCTGTAGCTTTTCATTAAAAAAAAAAAAAGGAAATGTGGGCTTTCTGTATGCTGAAAACAAATTTTATAAATTGAAAAGGATTTGTGAATTGTGAGCTACTTACTAGCTTGCAACTTGTGGCCTCAATATACTGACCTAGAATGATGTCTGAGACAAACTGTTAAAGGAAGAAAAACAACCTACAGAATCATACGTATAGTATAATCTCACTTATTTATAAAAAAACATTTTTCTCCATTACACCTGTGTGTATATACATAGAAAAAGGTCGGTAACATACTTTTCGCATTGCTAACTTTTGTCACAAGAGAGGAGGGAGGTGTAATGTGTATTTTCGGGGAGGTGATTGGGGTATGTGAGGGAGGCTTTTGCTTTTATTCTACATACCTTTATATTGTTGGCATTTAAAAAATAATTAGTCTTTTCATGTATTGTATTAGTAATTAAACACTGTTTAAAACTGAGTCTTAATATTCAATCCCCAGTTTACTACTTTTTTGTAATACCCTTCTTTAGAATGTAAGTGAAAAAATAGGGAGAAGAAATAACCATATTTTGGAAGGTATTTACCTCTTATGGGTATAGCATAGTCTCATTCATACTCACAATATAATTTTGATAAGGTTTTGAAAGCCATTGCTGAAATGGGAGCATTTTCAGCTACTGCTATTGCAGACTCAATGTTATGACTCTACAGAAATATCAAAGGCCATTTGTATTTTGAAATATGTTCGTTTTATTTTTTTTATTGATAAGTTGATAGCTCCTGAGTCATTAAGTGTGTACTTGGTTACCTCGATTGATGATGTAATGCCACAATCTTTATTCTTGCTATTCGGTCGATGGTTGGACACTTCCCTTAACTGCAACTATCTTGGGAATGTGTTTTATTGATGAAGTATTAGATGGATGAACTAGTGTCGATCCATTACCATGGGTAGATTTACAACTCAAAGTAAATAACCTGCTAGTTGTTGATCACTCCATCTGTGTACAAATAATAGAGTCTGTACAGTGAAATATTACTTAGCCGAACAAATGAATGTCTGTTTAGTTGAAGTTGCTAAAAAGAAACAGAAAAAAAGAAAAGAAAAAACCAAATTAAAGAGCTCTTACCATTTAGATGAAAAATAGTTGGAAGAACAAAGCTATTTATTTCCAATATGAGATATATAAAATGGAAATGCCAAATGTGTTTTCTTACCTCTTCGCATTTTGCAATTGTCCATATGCTGCAGAGCTTAAAATTGAATGATTCATAGACAACATGGTGAAATGCTATGTAAGTTCATGCTGTATGTGAACTCTTGTAAATTGCAGCACTGACATGAACTCAAAACCTTCACCATTCCAATTCATTGTTTGAAAACACATGTTTCAGTCCCAGAGTGGCAAAACCTCCCTAGACAAGAGTTGCTGCTTTGAACCTACACTACTATTGGTGATTTTAAAAAATCGCCCTAACAATTAAACAATTAAATAATGTTACAATCACTTCTCCAAATCATGCTATGGAATTCCATTTAGATCTTTTCTCAGGAAAACGAGAAGAAAAATGAATGAAAGTATACCATTCAAAATATCAAAAATCATCTGGGGAGAGAGATGGAAGGCTGTTTCATAACCTAGGGTTACTCAATAAGGGGGAATAAAAGAACGTTGTTGCAGGATTTTATTATCCACTCTGCAGCCTAATGTAGTTGGGGGACTCTTGGTGAAACTGCTGCTTTATCTTAAACGAACTGCAGTATGTTGCAGGACTGAAGTGTTTTGGAAGAACAGTCAGTCCATTATTTTTGCAGAGATTACCTGCTCCAAGTGAAACCTATATGGAATCCTTTCTGACCTGTTTGGTATTGTGATATTGATAACCAGCCACACTTTCCAGCCCCTTATCTTGCCTTCTACGGGATAATCTTTTCTTCTGGATCTTAATTCTGCTAATAGCACCCTTGACTGGCTGCCAGACAACAAACACAGGCAGGTGAAAAATGAATGGCTCCAGCCTGACCGCTGATAACTTCCAAAGGCTTTTTATTCTCAGAATTCCCTCCAAAAAATACAAGATGACAGGATGCCTGTCGATCGCATTCCTCTTGCTCTGCTCTGCAGGCACCGGCCCTACCCCACCAGCCACCTCCCTTCTTATGATTTATTCCCATAAGGGAACGGCTAATTGATATCTGTTCCATTTGCTTTTGTCTCTTCAATGCATTTTAATATATTTTTTTAATTTAGAAAGTAGCGTATGTGTGTTGTGAAAAGCTAGAAAGCCCACAGGAGTGTATAAAATATTCTCTTTCATCCTTATTCCTAATGTTAATCACCGAAAATAGTTTGATGTGAATTTTTCCAGACCTCTTTTACATACACATCAACATATATGCTATTTTTGTTTTTTCTTTTTAATGACAACAACAACAAAAAAACGTACCAAACTATTCATGTTGAGTTGTTCCTAACACATCATGAAGATCCTTCCTTCGTACATATCAATATTCTTTATCCTTATTTACTGGCTATAAGATTTCCCTATTATACATGTGACATAATTCAATTCACCAGTCTCCTATTAAGAAGCATTTTTATATTTCTAATTTTTCTGTATTTTATGTGTAATGCATTTCTAATTTCATTTTCTACTGCAGTGAACATTCCTGTATTTTCAGTTATCCAAGAATTACTTGTATTTGAGGTTTTTAACCCCTATAATTTTTGTGTTTTTTATAATTTTTGTGTTTTGGCCTCTTGTGTTTTTTAAAAAATCAGGAACACATGATATTTCCAAATTAAAGGTGGGGATTGGGGAAAGTAATTTCCCATGTAACTGGTTGATGCATGGGCTTACCTTCTGTGATTCTAGGTCTTGATGTAGTTTACGATGAATAAAACGAATGTGTACCACAGGCATGCAAAATAATTTTAGAGAAAATACTTTCCTGATTTATTATCTGTGGAAGTAACTTATACAATTCTGGGGGGGAAAAACAACTCAGGAGTTTTTATTCTGTGAAATCAAGATACTATATTGTATAGGACTTGAACTCTGAAAAGTGCTGAAGATAGTTTACTGTCTTTCCCTTGCAAGGGGCTCTGGAAAGCCCAGAGTATACAGTGAGCGGGGAACAATGACTTGTTTGCTCCTAAAGGATTCTTGATCATTCTGTACTCTCAGGCCGGGGCACTTTATTTAACAATGCAGTGAATCAATCTCAGAATAAGACTCATTTGGTACCAAAGTAGTGATTTAGGTGGAACATTTGAACATATGATTATAAGGTAAGTCCTACTAAGGGGGCCTGGCATGATTAGTTTTGCTGGAATATATAAAAGTATCAACTGTTCCTTCAGGGAAATCACTTTAATAGATAACAGCATGTTGTACAATGTTTCATCAGTGATATTTAGATCTAAATTAAGAGCAGTTGTGAGATGGGTTGCCGATTTTTCTTGTGATAAAAGGGAAATAGTTCAAGAAATATAGACCAGATGTTATCTTAATCCAGACCTCATGTAAAAAAAGCACACTGTGGGACAGTAATAATAGTCCATTCTACCTGTTTTTAATTTTCCTACTCTCAGACACCCCCTGTGAAAAATAGATTAAACCAACACATCATTTATGCATCAGCACTAGACTGGGGTTTACTTTGTATGGAATGTACAGATTGAAGTTTGCAGTCATTGGTTTTTGATAAATGTTTTAAAATGCTCGTTTGACAGTAGCATTTAAGAGGAAAAACCCTTAGACAGTCAATGGCTCAGAAGGAACGTTCACAGTTTGGGGATAATCCAGACTTCAATAAAGATTCTTAAATTCATTGCTCCTTGACTCTGAGCTACAAAATCTGTAATAAATTTATACAAAGTCAGTATCAGAAAAATGGGTAATATGAAACTTCTGAAAAATGCCTCTAGTTCATTTGTAAGCATCTGCTTCTAGCCCTATTTCCAATGATAGCATATTAGTAGGTCTCCAGAGTGTGACAGTCACTGTCTTGTCCCCAAGGTGGGTAGGCAGAAGAGGGTAGCAAAGGTTCATTCTGCAGGACATGGGCTTCGTCACGTTTCTGTCATGGATACTGGCTTATGTCTCCCACCTCACCTCATCTATGCCCGGGATAGACTGTGTTAGTTGTGGTATTGCAGGTTAAAATCTGATGGTAGGCAAGTCTTTGAAAGCTGTATGCACATGCGAGAGGGACCCAGAGGGCCCTCAGAAGACTGCAGGGGGCTGGCAGGTAGCCTGTGTAGATGAAGTGGAATGGGCAGAAGACCCGAGGGAGGAGTGGGGGCCATGGGAGCCTGAAACATACATTAAGCATGCCAGGTGATGCAATTTTATTTTATTTTATTTAAAAAAAAAATTTTTTTTTTATGTTTTATTTATTTCTAGGAGAGAGAGACAGCGTGAGCAGGGGAGGGTCAGAGAGAGAGGGAGTCACAGACCGAAAGAGGCTCCAGGCTCTGAGCTGGCAGTCAGCACAGAGCCCGATGCGGGGCTCGAACCCACGAACCGCGAGATCATGACCTAAGCGAAAGTCGGACGCTAACCGACTAAGCCACCCAGGCGCCCCAGGTGATGCAATTTTAATCTCTGCTAGCATTCAGGAATACTGGCTGATGCTAACAGTTACTTGGATTTCTGTGTTTCTGGGAAAATTGGAAATCTCTATTTTAATGTAAAAATCTTTCTTTTTTTAAAATCAGGACAAAATATATGTAACATGAAATTTACCATTTCGACCATTTTGGAGTGTATAGTTCAGTTGCATTCGGTACATCAATAGTGTTGTGAAACCGTCCCCAGAAGTGTTTTCGTCTTTCCGAATGGAAACTGTCCCCATGAAACAGTAACTCCCCATTCCACTTGCCCCCTCATCCTTGGCAACCACCATTCCACTTCCTGTATTTATGATTTTGATGCCTCTAGGTACCTCACGGGCGTGGAATCATACATTTGTCCTTTTGTGACTGGCTTACTTCACTTAGTGCAACGTCTTCAGGGCTCATCCATGTTGTAGCATGCGTCAGAATTTCCTTCCTTTTTAAGGCTGAACAATATTCCATTGTATGTAAATACCATGCTTTGTTTATCCATTCATCCATCTGTGGACACTTGGGTTGCTTTCAACTTTTGTCTATTGGGAATAATGCTGCTGTGAACTTCTTGGTCTTTAGGCTGGATTGAGGTTTGGGCAGCCAGTTTGTGAGCTCTGCCTAAGGACAAGTAGGTAGCAGCCAAATCCTACTTTTTCTTGAATGGAATGTAGCCCCCATATAGAAAGGGATACTAGAGCAATAGCTTAATGGAGTCCCCACTGGCCCCAAAGAGTTAGAACACGCTGGAATTCTCTTCCTGGGCATACTTTCACAGAGGGAGAGCTTGGTTTATTGTGATGAGGGCTGCCGCCAGGCCTGGGCTACCTTTGAGGCTGTCTGGTGCCAGTGACAGTTACTGTGCTGAGCGGAGCCATCCGGACAGCCTCCATGAATGTGGCATCTACCCTGCGGAAGACCCCTCCAACGGCTGGCACAACTCTTCATCATTTTTTCTAGGAGAATCAATGCTCTTTTCAAAATGTGATATTTCCATTTTTATTTCATGACAGAGAAGCAAGACTGTGTAATAAGAAAAATGAGTCTTTAGGGGCCGCCCACACAGCTGGACCTCTACTGGGGAAGTTGTTCCAAACAGCTTCAATGGAGATTACAACGCAGGATTTACATTTTTAAATAATTAACCTTCTGATCACCAGTGACAGTCTGAGGGCATTTTAATGACCATTGTTGTTTTAATTGGAGTGACAGCAAAAGCTTTAGGAAACGACTTTTTCTTATCAGCATCTGGGCAAAAATGCGGTTTTTGACATTCTGAAGAAATTACTGCAAGTTTTCTGAACTCTAAATGATCTAAAAAGATACATCTTGCTCAGCGCTGTATTCCCACTGCTGTATACAGAGCCATGCATGCTGTGCTTGCCTGATAAATATTTGTAAACACTGAATTTTTTAAAATACTGGGTTTTGCTTTTTGACAACTGTACGCAACTAGCATAGGAAGCTGTTAGAAGGGTTTCAGGACGGATGAAACCATAAAACGGGGGATGAAACGTACATCTTGAATTTGTGTGTTTTGAATATTCTTTCTGAAATCTCTATTTACTTTTAAAACAAAGACTTACAAAAACGAGCTCCTAATGTAAAAAAGATCCTGGCAGTAGTTGCAGCAGGACATATAGGTTAATACTCAAAGTGTGTTATTAGTAATGACCAAAGACCTTTAGCCTCCTGTCCAAAATTCTGTTTTACTGTATGGAACTAGAATGTAAACTCTATCATGTTGGGCTATTTAGTAACTTATTAGTGCATTCATCTTTTCATCATTTGACAGGTGGAAGTAGTAGTTCAGTTTTTAGTTTTAATTATAAGGGATTCCAGATGTAGAATGCTACACAAATTAAAACCAGAGCTGCTCATGTGTCTTTTCAAAGCAGGCTGACTTCAAGGTATCTGCTTTTCATTTCAAAATGTTATTAAAGCTATTACTAAGAAATTCATAGTCTTAGCCTGTTCCAATAATTGACACCTTTAAAGTGACTAAACAGATTTAGAGTGTGCAGAAAAGTAAATTTGTCTTAGAGAATGACCCTAATCATCTATTTCCATATAATGGACAAATCAGTGCCCTTGGTATTAGCCTGAGGGTTGATGAATTAAGCTGCCGGGGTCTCCTCTTTCCTCACTCTGTCCCAGTTTTATTTTTGTCTTCCTAATTAAGTATTACTCGCAGAAATTTGCTATTTACAAGTGAGCATTTCATGATCGGCGCTTACCGGAGCCTGCGTTTCCGGGGTTTATTTCCGTCTGTTGGGACAAGGGAAGGCATTTTCACGGAAACAAAACAACTGAACCCAGAAACTTTTCGTTTTTTTAGTGATGTCGATAAGCAGTCTGGGGGAAGTCCTGTCCACAAAAGCTTTCCAATACCCGTTGCCCAGCTTGCTGTACACCCACAAAAATGGCTTCATAATAAACAGCAGAGATTTTCAGTAATTAGAAGGATAGCTGGCCCGGCTGATAGATTAGAGAAATAACTTGTTTGGTGTAAACCGAGCCTGTTTCTGAGTCAGAAATGTTAGGCTTTTATCCTCTGGAGTGTGATTGAAAGGGTGAGAAGTTAATTTGGCAGCCTCACTTCTATGGTTTCATAATGTTTCTCCCCCACCCCCTCCCTCCAGCCCCAGCGAAGCCCGGGGATTGCAGCGCTTCGCGCCTGCCCTCATACAAGGCAGGACCGTGACCCGAAACGGAACCCCTCTCCCCAGGGCACTTTCTGAGCAGCAACAGCTTGGCTCAAGTGTTTCTTATGAACAGCCGTCCTGAGCACTTGATCTAAATCATGCCATTTCCTTCACAGCATGGCACAGTTAACAAGTCAGTGCACCAACACAATCTACAGATGGCAGTTCAAAAGGTGCGGGTTCCCCCCAGCAAGATAAAGGGCAGGCGGTTCCAGCGGGATGCTCATTACCGGGCTGCAGCCGGGGGCTCGGGAGGGGTGTGAGCGCGGAGCAGGGCTGGGGGTGTGGGGGGGGG